>NW_009615457.1:0-1120 GCF_000690535.1 Cariama cristata
GCTGAGAGGGCAGGAGGAGGCACCGGGGCATTTGGCATCCCGGCCCTGACCCACGGCTGTCCTCCGGGCGGTGTGGAGAAAAACTAAATTACAGCTAAATTGGCGCTAAATTACCAAACACGGCGTTAGAGGCCCAGGTCCGATTAAACAAACAAACAAACAAAATCCACAATATAAGCGCACAGGTGCTGCTGGGGAGGTATACGAGGCCTGCGTGGTACGAGAGCAGGTAAAGGAGCAGGGAGACAGCGAGGGGCGGCACAAGGTGCTGTCTCCGCAACCACAGCCGGCAGGCAGACCCCAAGCCAATCAAAGGCAACGCCAGGCAAAAGCAGATGGGTGCGAGGCGGTTATCACTAGATGTAGGCTTACTGGGCTGGAAGGGAATAGAGAAGAAAGTTACTTACGGGAGTTGTAGCCCGAGCAGTCTCTGACCTGGGAAAAGAGCTGGCTGGAAAATCTGATTCCGCTTTCTGGGAATTTCTTTTTTTTTTTTTTTTTAAAGTCTGATTTGGAGTAAAATCAAACTAAACTCAAAAATGTTCTGAATTTCAAGGAATCCGAGCCTGCAGCTGTTCCACAGCAAAGAACATCAATCTGGTTTAGAAACTCGGAGGGACTGTGAAGCTCCAGGACTTCGGAGTTCCAGTGCACCTCGGCCTCCCAGACTGTCAGCTTTGATGTAGATCTGACAACGGGCTTCTCTTAAGTTTGGGACCTCCCACCGGTGCACCGAGGCTGGGCCAAACTCGTTACAAATGGAAAAAAAAAATAAAAGCGCCCTGATCAGATTCGAGATGCCTTCAATGAAATGGTTTGGGAAATACAGCCTGCGTTTTCCAACATCATTATTTCCTTGGGAAAATTCCAGACAGCTGGAAACAAAGTGATAACTCATTTATATTCCTATAAGCACTGCCCCGCGTAACGTGAGTTCTAGCGATTTCTCCTTTGTTTACCAGCAAGCACCGCCGGTGTTTGCTTACAGCACATGGAGACACCTAGTGACTGAACCACAAACTGCAGATCGGCTTCAGCCCGCCTGAAATCTTGAGATTGCGGCAGGATCCCTGGCTTGCAAGGTGCGATGGGGGCGGCGGCGCTCGGGGTGGTACCGCCG
>NW_009615457.1:1138-1507 GCF_000690535.1 Cariama cristata
GGCCGCCGCACGCAGGGACCGTGATGGAGCCAGCAGCTGCGGTAACGCAAGGGCTGGCTGTGGCCGCAGCTCCTCTGCACAGCTTCAGCTTCAGGCCATAGCTTTCAGGACTGAGGTTTAGAGTAAGACTTCACTGAACAGAGAGGTTTGCCTGTACAGACACAAAAGGGGTTGAGGCAGTTCTTAACTTGCCCTTCTCACTAAACCGCAGTGAAGGAAGCCCTTAGGTGTATGAATAATGCAGTTTCATTTTCACTTTGATCACGTCTCCATGTTTCTATTCCTTCTTTTTTTTTTTTTTCCGAATGCCCAGCAGCACAATCCTTCTAACACGTGTGATTGTAAATCTTTGCCTCATTTTGACACATG
>NW_009615457.1:1519-1851 GCF_000690535.1 Cariama cristata
ACAACTGAATATTTACATTTGCCGATCACTTTGACTGAAATAAAATTGAAGGTAGTTTATCTTTGCTTAATGTGAAATTCAAACATTTCAGCTGAAAAAAATGACCAGTTAAAAAAAAAAAATCATCATGGCACTGGACGTCCATTTTACACATGTAATATTACGTTTGTCCATGAAATGCACATGTTGAATTATTAATTCAGTTGTCTGTTTGGATAGGCAAATTGTGTTCATATACAGTGAAAAGTAGTGGGTGCGCTCTTTTTACTGCATGCACTGTTTTTGGTATATGTCTGACCTTCTAAAAGTTGGGGGGTTTAATATCAAAACAC
>NW_009615457.1:1882-8565 GCF_000690535.1 Cariama cristata
TCACTATCCTTCGTCATATAAGCATGTATAAAAAATAATGCTGAATTATTCCTCAAGAATGCCAACTGAAACAAAATGTTATTGCAATTTAATTTGTGGAAATCCCTGTATTCTGTAAATTATTTAGGGTTAAGCCTTCCCTCTCTTTTGAGAAATAATTTTCACTTAATGCAGTACTTCCACAAAAATACCTGTAAAGGTGATTTTGCCAGATGGATATGTTTTCTGTTCCCATTAAACAGTAGAACTAAACTCTTAAAATGTGTTATTCTTCAAATGCTTTTGTTTTTCATTAACACAAAGCACTGCTACTCTACTGGCAAGACAGGAGTCCAGGAACAGAAAGTATTTACTTTTTATATACTTGTATACAGAATGAGGAAACACAGACTGCTGATCAACACTCCCAGTTGTAAGCCTGCAAGGAGCTCATTTCAGTGGGACCTGGGTAGATGTTTGCTAGTACTACTATAGGGAGGCATAAAGTAGAAACACTTCGATATAACTTAAGTAGTCTGAAGATAAATATATTGCATTATATATATGAGCATGTCTCTGTGTGTGTGTGTGTACTTTAGACAACACACAAAACACTTACTTGTCAGTCTTGGGCAAATCACAAACACTTGTCAGCTGTCAAAACACTAGATCTCCTATAGAATGGAATTATCACTCAACAGCTATAATTTTTTTAAGCAATGGATACATTTGAATAAAACAATCCCTAAACCCTGTAAGTGTGCAATACATCGGACTTTAAGATTACCTGAGTATTTGAAATTTCCGTATAAAATGCAAATGGTACACTAAAGCACTACTTCTCCATCTGGTACGACTTCTTTCATCATACTGCTTTAGGTTTAAGTAGATCATAGAATTATAGAATCATTATGGTTGGAAGAGACCTCAAAGGTCATCGAGTCCAACCATATACCCGATGCCACCATGCCCACTAAACCCACTAAACCATGTCTTGACGCGCCACATCTAAATGTTTTTTGAACACCTCCAGGGATGGTGAGTCCACCACCTCCCTGGGGAGCCCGTTCCAATGCCTAACGACTGTAACAGTGAAGAAGTTCTTTCTAATGTCCAGCCTGAACCTCCCCTGGCACAACTTGAGACCGTTTCCTCTTGTCCTATCGTTAGTTACCAGGGAGAAGAGACCAACCCCCACCTAATAGAGAGGTATGAGGAGACAGGGGGACAGTGCTAAGTGTATGCAGTTACTAGTTAAAACTATGTCCTGTTCTTTGAATTCCCATCCAGATCCTTGCAATTTAGAAAATCCTACTGTTGGTCTATTGAGATAAGAGAGCAAACATACATATTTCTTTCCTTATTTAAGCCTTTCTGGCATATGTCCCAGGTACTCTCTGGTAATACCTTTTCTGTATAGTAGCTGTGTTTTAAATTATCATACTAAACACATGGATTTTTAATTACCTCTCTGGGAGGCTAACACATCGGATGCCAAAAGAATGTTAAATTCCTGAAATAATACAAAGGCTTCCCAGGCTGAGGGGAGGTTTGCTCTTGGTAAAAGCCTGTTCCTACTTTGACATACTGTGCTTCAATGGAATTTAACAGCAGTTAACAAAATACAACAACAGTTTAGGGGAGAACACAAGAGTTTAAACTGCATATTGGGGAAATGTAGATAGTAAGGAACAGTTTCAGAGTACTGTCATCCCTTGCCCATTGAAGGATCACGCCTTTTTCTTTATGTGGGTCAAAACAAACCCATATACAACCCATTTACTTGTTGCAGGTCTATGAAAAAGTGTGAAGAAAGTTATTGGAGGATTTATTATTACTGAAATTAATAACATTAAAAGCAAACAACAAAAGCCTGTGTTCAGAATCACAACAGTGATGCTGACGGGAAATATGTGGCCTCAGGACTGCAGTATCTGCTCTGGGTGCTTCAAGGATTTCACCAGCTTCCCTAAAGCTTCCCCTAATGACCCATTACTGAGTTCTGCCTAAATCCTACCTTTCATTCTCCTCTGTCACTTTGGCTGTTACCAACAATTTTACAGTGGAGAAACATGTCAGAATTTCAAGATTCTGCGTTATATAAAGATGAGAAACTGTTGAAACCCAACAATAAAACCTGGTAAATTTTTACTGTCTTTTAGATTTTCTCCTCTGCAATCAGACACTGACAGTGAATCAGCAAAATAATTTCAAAATTCCTATTAATGAAGGGAGTATAGGCTGCTCTAAAGGTTGAAAGGAGGATTCATAAATTGAGTTTTTAAAAGAAGAGTTGAAAAAAAAAAAAAAAGAGCGAATGAGAATGAGGTAACTGTTGAGGAACCAGATACACATAGATGGAAAACACGAAGGGGAGCAGATATCTGAGACAAAAGGAAAAAGAAAAAAAAAAAAACCCACAATGCAAATATTGCATTTTACCTTTTATACTTCTCTTAGAGTGCAGTTTGATGAAAGCCAAAAGGTATCCACCTTCCAAGTCACTGCAGTATTTATTTTAATGTGAATTGGGTTGACATTTATGCTAATTTTACTAGCAAACTGTAATAGTAAATTTGGCTGGCATTTAAGGGAAATATTGGTGGGAACTGATTGCTAAATGAGTTACCAGAAACAAAACCGTAAGGACTATTGATCCTATTTGCTTGTTTGGTCAAGAAACATAAACAGTGTGTAACCACATAAACTGCTAGGCTAGTCAGTGCCATCAGAGTTGGGTTTGGAGTGCTGTGCTCGTAAGTCTAAAGCCACAGTCTACAGACTTTTACACATCTGTCAGAAATTTTTGATATACAACAGATTGTGAGACATTCCACAATCCATAAGGCAGACTAAAAATTGTTAAACACATAATTTCCTACAAATTGCTTGCCAGACTTTAGTTGAGACTACTTGGAACATCTATGATCATTTGTGTTTCTTCTCATGTGCTTGGTGTAGTCGCTTTTCAATTATGCACATAATATTTCTATGCAATAAATTTATGTCCTGAATTTTTTTGCTCTTTACTTTTGTCTTAAAGGAGAATGATTTTGGTTAAGACTCTGAAATTTACAACAAGAAGAGCAGAGCTTGAACCACAGATTTCTGATCTGCATTCACATTAGCAGATATATACAACTAAGCCAGACAAGTGATAAAATTGTGTTGTTTTAATCTTGGAGAAAGACAGAGATTCTGACTTCCACTGCAGAGAAATGCATTTTAACTGCATTGCTTTTAGGGTTATTTATTACATATCTGACTGAAGAGACAAAATAAATATTTTCACAAGTAGAAATGCTCATGAATGTTACATACGTAAAAGACAATAATAAATACCTCTGGACAAAGAACAAAACTATAATGCTTCTAGACTGTTGCCAAAAACAGATGTAAAATGTGCTGAAAACCTGTACTTGCTGGTGACTCACTTCCTCTGAGAAGAAACACAAGCAGGTAGGAATACTTTTTGTGTCTTTGAAAATGTAACAGGTAAATTGCAACCTTAGGATTCCAAGGTAATGTTCATTTCCATGGCATTAAATCCAAGTTCAAAACAGACCTTTCCATCAAACACTGCGAGACACATTTCTTGCACAAGATGATTTACTCAAGCAAATCTTTGTAGAAAGCTTTGGGCTCTCAAGTCTGAAACTCATTCAGACTACAGTCCTCAAAATTACACTCTTTTATATAAACTTCTCTAAAACTCAGTGAAAACATATTTGAAATACTTTCAAGTAATATTGTAGAATAAGGCAGTATGTTGATTACCTTGTTTTGTACCAAAGCAATCATATGCATACGTAAAACTGAAGGGGTTTCTTTCCAGTAAATTTTCAGTTTTCTGTCAACACAGTGTGTCACCAAATGGCTGACTGAACCTTTTTCCTTTTGGGAAAGAACAAAGACAAAGGCTAATCACTGTTACAGGAAAAGTTACCTGTTGGGTTCCCTGCATAGGATATCATCCTGACCTTTTGTTTTTTATAAAAAACAGGAATTGAAGTGTTTCATATGAATGACAGCCAAATGTAAAAACAAGAAGTATTTGTTTGCCCATCAGAAATTAATCCTTTGATTCTCAGAGCTGTGTTTGCAGTGCTGCAGAACATGTATCATCTTAAACAAATGGAAGTTTAGGTTGAGATATTCAATAATCCCAAAAATCACACCACTTTTTTGAAGTCAGCTCCTGAAACAAGAGCTTGAGGTGAAAGCACAATGACAATTATTGGCTTTGCAGATCCATTTCTTTAAAAAAACATAAAGTGATATTAAATTAGGACTCCCTACACCAGAGCAGAGGTTCATCTAGCAAAGTAGTCTGTCTTCAACAGTCGCTGATGACAAGAGATGACGAGAGTATTAAAAAAAAGTTAAGTAAACATACATCAGCAGTTGATGGACTACTTACCCATCTTCCAGTGATTTGCAGCTCTGTGTCACTGTTGATATATTTCTTTGTACCAGCTTCTGTTAAAGTAATCTGTTGCTTTCTGAAGTCACGTAAGTTCGTAGCATCCATAACGTTCTGTAACAAGGAGTTCTGCAGCCTAACTACTGCTTGTAAGATGAAATATGTCTTTTTGTTGGGTTTGGAGCTTCCACTTACTTGTTTCATATGATACCCTGTAGTTCTTACGTTGAAAGGAACAGTCATTCCTTATTCACCTTCTCCATGCCACTCTATCACATTCTCCCATACTCTTCTCTTTCACAATCTAAACATATTTAAAAAATGTATTTCTTTGTCCCTTACATAGAAACTGTTTCATATCTCACCATCTTTATTGTTCTTTTGCCAATTTTGCTGCATCTTTTTTTAAAGATGACAGAATCAGAATTGCAGTAGGCTCCAGAATATGGGCACCTCGGATTAAAAAATCTTCTTTCTTCTTATTCTTTTCACTCCCCAAGTAATCTCTAAACTCTTCTTGCTTTGTTGGCCATCACTGAATATTGAGATGATGTTTGCTTAGTAGTATTCACTGTAATGCCACAACCTTATTTCTGAATAGTAACTTTTTAGAGCCCATACTTGTGTATGTAAACTTTACTTAAAGATTTCCCAACAATTTGTAAGTACCATATGCCACCACAATCAGATCAGTGAGAAGAAACTGCCTTTCAGATTAATTGCATGTTCCAATTCTGTGTCAGTTACAAAGTAGAAACAATGAAAAAATGATAACCTTTGCAACACACCAGCTATTTTAAGAAAATAGAACATCACTTCCCTATTGTATCCTCAAACACTGTCATTTAATTTTAGATAAACAATGGGGGGAAAAAAAACCAGGAAAAATACCTAATGAAGTATATAACATGCTCAAGGCAGGACAGTGTTCTCAGTGCAAGTTTGCCATTCTTTATACACTGAAGGCTAGATATCACTAGATCAGGAAAGTTCTTTTCTGCTGACTCCTTAATTTTCCTTCAAGTTCTCTTACTACCAACCTATTGTTTCTCTCCTGCTTTTTGGTTCCACTCCCTTCCCTTTTGCCTATTTTATTGCAGTAGAAGCACATTTACTAAACAAGCCAGATGTACATGTTGGACTGACACCAACATTTTATAGTTAAGTCCTACCTCCACAAAATTCCATGGAGCAAGCTGCACGGAGCAAGAAAAAAAAAAAAAAAAAAAAAAAAGCTACATCTGGGAACATACTTCATGTTTGTACATATGCGTCCAAAACTCAGACAGCAAAGATTTCTTAGACAATGATTTCTCAGCTGAAACTTCAAGCTGAGCATACAAATGGCGTAATATCTGTCAAAGCAATTTTCTCCATGTCTGAATTAGACAGAGCACAGGCTTTATGAAGATTGAAAACTTAGCTGTAATTTAAGCCAAACCCTGGGAAAAACAATGCGACATTTGGGAGTCTACAAAAAAACCCACGTAACCAAGCTTTTAGAGAATCAGAGGTAATGAGTGCACAGGAACAGATTTACATTGTTTTTAAGCATAAGGTATCACTAATGGTGCAGAGCTGATACAATGTTTAGATCTTTTCATAGGTTCTGACTAAAAGTCAGGCGAGGCCTAAGCAATGCAGCAGCTTCTCATTGGCCTCTGCTGCAGCGATGAGCTTCATGCAGGCTTTGGACTAAACCTCCACCTGTACATGAACCAGATTCACGCTCTAAACCCAAGGCTTTAAGAACAAAGGAGTCAAAAGCTGAACTTGGTAAACAAATACTTAAATGCATATGCTGAGAGCTACTTGTACTTTCAGAAAAGGAGATGTTCTTGAGCAGGACTGGTCAGAACAAGAAGCGGTCTAAGATTGGGAAAATCTGTGTCCTTTCTTTGAAGTGCTCTGCAATTGGAACATAAACCCTTAGACATTCATAGTCCTGCTAACCAAAAAGGCAGAGTGGGGTACTGTTGTTTCCCAAAGATACGGATGCTTTTATGTCAAATCTCTTGCTATGCACAAAGGATTGTTTATTGCACAGTTATAGAGATTATCAGGACATTTGTTATTTTACTTCAGTTCAGTTATCTAATGTCTAACAATTTTGACATTACTATTTCTACTTATATACCTTTCAGGAGACAAAAAACAAATCCTACCTGTGAATTATTGTATTGGGTTTGCATCGTGAGGTTTTGGTAGCAGTGGGGCTGCAGGGTTGGCTTCCATGGGGAGATGCCAGAAGCTTCCCCCACGTCCAACAGAGCCAATGCCA
>NW_009615458.1:0-8995 GCF_000690535.1 Cariama cristata
CGCCTCCCCCTCAGCGCCCACCGGCCTTCCCGCCGGCCCAGCCCGGGGAGCGTGGGGGCCGTTTGTCCTGCGTGGGCACTGCCCGGAGGCACGGGGCAGTGTGCGGCCTCACTTCATGAGGTAAATGCTGGTAGTGGAGTCGTCCCTCAGAGGAGTGTGCTTCTGGCATCGCGCTCTTCTCTGGCTGCCGCCTTGTTTGCGCTGGGCATGGAAAAGGTGGAGGAAGCATCTTTGGCCGAGTATAAAAATGTATTCGCATCGATGTCATAAAACCTGGGGTTACAACTGCAGTTAAATATAGATGCTGTATTACTGATTACTGTGTTAAAGCAAGCTGTTTACAAATCTAGTGAACATAAGCATTATTTTCAACTGGAAAACTCACAAGCCTTTTCTTTTTTCTTAGGCAATGGTTCAAACTGTTGTCATTTTGCTCAAGCTATTTGTTATGAACTTCATAAACATCTACATTTTTCCACCACTATTCATCACGTACGATATTTGTAAGTATACTGATCATAGCACTTAAGTTAATATAAATAAATTTATTAGTCTTGCAACAGTTAGCTGGAGAGAGAAAGATATATATGATACTAGCATTGTGAATAACAAATGCAATATTTCAGTTTCTTTAAAACAATAGTAACCTATAAGCAAAAACTATACCAAAGGTATGTTTAATTAGCCATGATTTATGTGTACCTGTAAGAATAGCCTACCACCAAGCTTAAGTGCAAAGAGATAAAGTTGGCTTTATCATCAACGTTTGCATTTCTTGGGTCATGAAGATTTTCTTGATGCTTTTATGATCCACATGTATCATCTGTGGGACATTTGCAAGCCATAAAGCCATGGGAAGAGTCATCATGTAAGATACCACAGAGCCATTTTAGAGCAGTGTAATGACATTCTGGTACAGATCTCTCTGAATTAAGAAATAACCACCGCTTCTAACTTGAACTCAGAAACTGGCAGTTTACATTTCTGAAGTAAAATTTTGTGGATGCCTTTCTGCATCAGCGATTAGGGTTAGTTTGCTAGAGATCTACCATCCAGGCTTGTCTGAGGCATCATGCATACTTAACTGGAGCTTCTGGTGCAATGATTACTATTCTGTTGACAGCAATAACACAACTTTTAAATCAGTGGTTTTCTCATAGAGCCAAACAATAAAGGTTAGCAATGAGGTATCAGCACTGCAAGGTACATTAACCTGGCAGCATGAGATAAATTCACATCCCGATTACTACTCTTCTGCTTTGATGTGCCATTAAGAAATTTTAGGACCAGCAATCAGCTGGGGAAAGGAAAACTCAGTTTTACTGGGTTCAGTTTTAAATTGATGACTAATACAAGATTCTTGAAAGAAGCTGGTAAAGGTAATTCGTTCAAATTTCAGACAGAAGCTGTTGAATACAACAACTATTTCAATTATGGGAGCAAGGAATCTGAAGTACTGAAAACACTAGAGCTCCAGCTGAGAGGGGAAGGATACTGAGAATGAGAATACATGAGAGAGGGCAAGGAGATCCAAATCAAGCTTTTAAGTCCATGAGCAGGATCAGCTAGTGAATGTTTTGGAGAATTGGGCAATTGACTTGGGCAATTAAATATGAAATCAGAAAATTAGCACTTCGCCTTAGTTTGTGTTAGAGGAAACAACTGCATAATACAGAAAAGGCTGACTGATATTTGTAAAACATGTGGATGAACTCAGGTATTCTCATGAACAAAATATCTCATATATATATATAATCTCCAAATACCTACCCCAGGAGGTAAGAATTCTTTTATAAATGCTATTATAAAAATAAAATTCTGTTATAGCTACCGGGCCCATGAGAAGTTGGTCTTTGAACTATTCACAGCTTCTAATGCCTTAAAATTCTCCTAATGAATGAAGAAATACAGTTATCCTGACTTAAAGGAATATAGGCACAGACAATGGGATTTGTCTTTCTTGTCTTTAGATGAATGCAGAACTGTAGTCTACATTTGAGCTAGAGGTCTGGCATTCTTTTATGTTTAATGGAGAGAAATAGGCACTTTTAAGGTATGACTCATTTGAGATATTTTTAGATCTCTACTTTAGAATGAGATGAATTGCTCCCTCAAATCTCCTGTTTCTTTCCATTAACTGTAAAGGGTATCTGGATGTCTAGCTCAGATGTAGATTTCTGTAGTCCCTACTTGATTAGATTAATTGTATCTTGAAAGACTTATCAGGAAATACATGCTGGCTATCAGAGTTTCAGAATTACATATAGATCCCTTCATCTTAAAGAGGAAAGTACTGGATAATGTTATATTTCTATGCCTTGTCCAAGTGTCTGAAGCTTAATTTAATTTTTTATTCCTTTCCTCACTGATTTTTCTGGGCAGGTTGTCTTCTTTAATGCTTTTGGACCCTGATTTGTGTTCAGAATATGCCTACATGTCATGCTGCGAGTAGACACAGTCTTTCTGTGCTGGTGCTGAAAGGTGATACAACCTCACATTGCAAGTGTTCTGAGCCAAGCGAGGGTGTGTGCACTCAGTGCCTGGCCGTCGCTAATTAACCGTTCCGCAGAGCAGCCTTGTTAACTCTGGCGTGGTGCAACATTTGCTGCACTCACGCATCTCTTGATCGGCACAGAACGTAGGCAGGGTGGTCTGGGGCCTCTCTAACCATGTAGACAGAGCTGCAGAAAGGTTATAACCCTTCCATCTGCTTTTTTGCAGCTGCGCAGTCTGCCTGTCATCTGAATAGGATTATGACTGTGTAACAGAGTAGATCATTGTAGATGTGGTACTTATGGACATGGTTTAGTGGTGGACTTGGCCATGCTATGTTTACGTTTGGACTCGATGATCTAAAGGTCCTTTCCAACCTAAACGATTCTATGATTGCGTGTAAGTAAAATAGAAAAGATCTAATGGTGTCTTGGAATTGGTGTATATATAGCTACTTCTGTGTGATGTCCTTGAGTAGACAACTCTAAAGAAAAGAATGTCCAGTCTTCTAGATAGGAAGATCCAAAACTTGGTGTTACACTAGTGTGAATCACAAGTAACTAACAAGAGCTATTTTTAAACTTGCGATCAGAGTAATTAAGATTAGAGGGTGGCCTATACTGGGCAAAGGATATGATGTGCAGTCATTGGGGTGTAGTAAGACTCAGATTCTGAGATGGCCTTTACAAAAATGATGTGTTAATCTTTCCAGGAAATTCGAGTGACCACTTCACCTCAGCCAGTCTGCATCTTTAATCATTGCACCCACAGTATTATTCCCCCTTTTTCTTAGCTTCATCACTTACTGTGGAAACAGCTGTGTGACATTTTCCCTTAACTGTTCTGTTATCTCCTGGGAACAGGGAACTTAGAGCAAATTCTTTCTTACCCTGCCTCACACAGATACCATTTTACTTGTGGAAGCAGCGCCTTTAATCAGTTTTAGTTAGGACTTCTCTCTTCTGTCATTTCTGGAATGAAAATTTCTTCACAACTTTTTCACCTCATGAAATTATGTTGTTATCACAATGTTTTGTAGTGCTGACCTATGCATTTGATGAATATAATTACAAAGTTTTAAGCAAGCATAAGAATTTATAGACTACTTGTCCGTGCTTCACAGTACAGTGGAACACTGTCCTTCCTTAATTTACAAAATAAATTAAAGGATTATGTTATTTTGATTTTTCATTCTCTTATAAAGTTGGAACTGAAGAATGACTCTTTTCAAGTTTTTGAGGGAGTGTTCTAATTAGTGAGCTGAAAAACAGCTCCTATAAATGTCGATTGTTAGGCAGTCTTGGCTTTCTAAATTACATATATGCAGTAATAAAAGAGCAAGTATCCTTGAAAATGACTTTGTCACTTTTTTGAATCATACTTTTAGAACTATACTTTCAGTCAGATGAATTGCAGGTAAAAATACTTCATTTTTGTGAAGCTAGTCTTGACCAGATTGTGCCAGTAACATACTTTTGTTTACAAAACAACAAATCCCCCCCCCGCCCCCGTCTTGACAGTCTTAATCTTAAAAAGAGGCTAAACTAACTATGAAAGTATGTATGAACATTTCAGTCTTCAGAAGAACTTATAAGTCTTTTAAAGTTCCCTGTCGTATCACTGAATTCTGTGACCCAAGGAACCACAATATTAAGATAAAAGTAGCCCAGATTGGTATAAGACATCAGGAGGTATAGCACTGTTTGGTGACAGACCTCTTCTATGACTGGCATTTAGTGAATGCGTTATAGTGGACTTTTAGTGGACTGCACTTAGTGGTGCTGTATTCTCACAACAGCATCAGGAAGCTTTGACAAAGCCAGCCCAACTTTGATTTTAGTTTCACTTACTGAAGTCTCAATTAAATTTTTTACTGTAAAGACTCCAGGATTTTATTGATCTAACAGGTTTTCTTAGTCTGTCACAAGGGGGCAGATTAGTGCTGTTGTTTATAATTTTTTTCCAACAATCGGCAGTAGCGATCTACAAGAGAAGATATATGTTCAGACTGATCATTTGAGAAATCTTAAAATACATTGTTACCTGCAGTTTGATTTTCTTATCAATATTGAATATTGAAGGATTTATTTAAATATTTCTATCACGGAATGAATGCTTGTTCTGGGGGATTTTATTTGTAATTTTTTAATGCAAGAAATAAAATTAAACAATATAGTGTAATGGATTTTCCATTCTACTTATCACATAGTGTTCAGTCAACCACTGCAAATGATTAGCTATTGCCACTTTTTAAACTTTTATAACTTACAAATGCAAATGAGAAAGATTTGATTCATTAAAGCTTGTTTCCAAAACTTCTAACTCTTTCACAATTTCTGGTATTATCATGTGACAATAGTGTGTAGTACTCCTTAAAAATAAAATTTATTTATGAAGGTAAATGAAAAAGGTAGAAATCTAGTTCCACAAATAAGCCCCAATCTTAAAAAAACAAACCTTTGTTCTCTCTTTTACCCTTTACTTTTCAAACAGTATATTCTTACCTCAAAATGCATCCTTCTCTGTTTATTTGCTACAGGCATGACTCAATAATCCACTCAGTTGAAGGATGTAAACCAATTTAACCAGAATATTCCTCATTTCCTTTTTCTCTCCATTGTGAATTCTTACTCATTTTAGCTTTTAATTTTCTGCTGAAAAGTAACATTCTAAGTTTCCTTTTTTTTGATATTTACTGAATTCAGAGTAACAACATTCAAAATTATTTATGTTATCATTGGCCCTCACTATGTTTACATATATAATGAAAGAAGAATAGCGTTCCAGCTTACAGATTTTTCAAGATAAGGCTGTGCTCCTTTAAGACGTTAAACACTTAGCACAAGCTAGCATCCAACTCAAATGCGCTGTCAAAGGATCCCCTGAATTTTGATCTAGAAAATAAATAACAAAAATCTGCTTTGTATATCAGGGAACACCAGTAATAAATCCATTGAATTTACTGCATGCTGTAAAGAGAAAATGTATTTCTGTTAAAATTCTTGCTAAATTCTGTTGTAGTATGAGAATATTTCCCGTGCTGAGAAGTTTTAGACCGAACATGTACTGTAGTACTTTGTTTGACCAAGTGTTTTTAGAACACATTCATGTACTAAAGAATGTCTCATTTTTAATACTTATGATTCTAGGAAAATACATATATAAATAATAAATGAATATATTAAGAAACTGATAACAGGAGAATGATAAAAGGATCTTCCACTTCTAACCACATATAGCAGAAATCTTACCAGTGTCATCTGGCGAAAAGAAAATAAAAGGAAGACAGACAATGGTATGAAAGTAAGCCTAACTGAATTTCAGGGATGAATTTCACCAAAATACGGTCTGTTTTCGAGACTCCAACATGGAGGCTAGTCTATACAGACAGAATCTTCTCTCTGCAAAACTCTTAACAAGCAGGCAAAGTTTTAAGCACTTGCCTCTTAAGTATGTGCAAAATAAGATAATTCAGAAGGCTATAATTTGATAACGAATGGTGGCTTTACACTGTAAAAGCAACCCACCTTCAGAAGTATCAGGTCTCTTATGCAAGACAAGACCAAAAAAAAAAAAAAAAGAACCTTAATTTTAGCAGAGTTGGAATCAATCTTTACCGGAAATAGCAAGAATTTTTTTCTAAAATAAAATAAAATGTCTCAAACCAAATAAAAATAACCTGAACCTGAAACTGAGATCACATGTAGAAAATTTCAGCTCAGATGTTCAAAGTATGAGAAAACTATGGGAAACAGAATCTAGCTAGTAGTTTGGCGTTCTATATTTATATGTGTAAATATATATGTATTTGTCTACAAATATATATATGTATAGTGATAAAAACTCTGTCAAAGGAAATAGCATTTGACTAAAATATTTGACATATTAAAATCTGATGCCAAATTCAAACACAAATTATTTAAATGGGATTATATATCTTCATATATATATTAAAAAGTGCATCTTCACATGTCAGGATTTGTTAGAAAAAGCAAACGCCTTAGATATCTGTTCTCAGTCTGCAGGTCATATGTACGTGGGATGAAGTACAGAGTGGTGATTGTTCTAGGATCAAAAGAAAGGCATTAAAAAGTCTTGCTGTTGAAATTTATGCTCTTTTTTTAGAAGAACAAGATGTCAACTTGCCTTTGCCTTTTTCTACATCAAAACAGTGTTATTTAAATTTCTATAATTATGTATACTTCTTGTATTTTTAAGTGTCCCATGATAATAGTGAATGAGAGAAACAGAAATGTATTTATTATGCCAAATATTTATTCCATGCTGCCATTACTCCTACTGGTAAATCTGGTGTGTACTGACCTTATTCATTGTATCCAGGACATTATGTAAGGGGAAAATATGCATAATGTTGTTGCGGACAGTACATCCCACACTTAAACAGAATCAAAGTACTCTTTAAGACATTTTCTAGAATCTACGCAGTGACACGGACCAGATGGCAAACATTCAGCATACTGTGTTTGCAAATTTCAGCTGAGCCCTCTAAGAAATCTTTCTGGCTCTGAATGGACTTTTTACTCTCTATGCACTTTAAAACATCATTCAGGATGTGTATCTGATCTTTTCTCTTTGGTTTTGAATTCAGTAACAAAGTAGAATGCGCAGAAACTTTTGGAAAACAGTGACAAAGGCAATGGTAAGAAAGTGGGGTTTTTAAATTCAGTTTTATGTTATAGTACTCCTAGAATAAAAATGTTGGAAAATTAATTTTGAATCTTAATTCAGTGGTTAAATGGATTCTATTGCTTAATATCTTTTCAAATATTGACCCCATACTGAGCACAGTATGAAAGAAGACCTGATGTCATTTATACTGTTAAAGGTTATGTTGTTTGACTTATATTTTTTGGCAATATATACTTATATATACATATGCATATATGTAAGGTGTGTGATAGTAAGATATTTAGTAAGTTTATTACAGTTAGGAAAAATAATTTATCTTCTAATTTTTAGGAAGGTATTTTTATCACTGTTTTACTGATCTCATGGCAAGAGATTATACATTTCTACAAGAAGGCAAAGGGCACACAACTGAATGGGAACTATAGTGTTTTAAAAAAGTCATTAACAAACTGAAAAGGGTACCATGTTCTTTACAGGTTGCTCGGTCTTGCAGTGACAATTACTAGACATACATCATCTTAAAACAAAAACTTAGACTGAAAATGGCTGTTCAGGAATCATCATGTAACAAAGCATCAAAACTGCTCCCTCTCTGGTCTCTTTGGAGACCACAGGGTGCAAGTGGAAAAGGGAGAAGAGTTTCTGAGTATGGTTCATTTTATCCACCTACTTTTATACCTTGATCTAAGACCAAAAGAGTTGACAACTTCTTAAGAAAGGGCAATGAGAGATGGTTGTAGCTCATGTGTTCAGGGATGTGTTAGTATACATGAACTATGAGAGAATGTCCAGTTGTAAGTAGTTTTACCTTGGAATGAAAGTAGGAAATGTACATGCGATGTTCCAGGTGCCTAAATTTTGATTCTGAGCCAAGTCTCTGAAACAGGAACTTTGTTGTCCAGTGAAACTGTGGTTAATTGTGCTGTAGGCCTAAGAAGGTTGGTGTAAAGCTGCTGGAATATCCATAAACCATTTCTTTCCATTCAAGTCTGAGTACTCTAAAATACCATTTATTGTTCCAGTAGACTATTTCTGAAAAGGCTGCCCCATCATCTCCCAGAACATCAGAAGTTTGTGTTCCTACTGAGTGGGAAGTTCTCCAATAGACTCAGCTTTATGGATGTAGCTGAAAGAACAGCTGTGAAAAAATGGAGGGTACTTCTTTACTGGAAAATTAAACTGGCCCAAACTATGGGCCTCAGCACTGACACATGACCATTAAATTACCAGAGCAGAACATGCGACAATTTTGGTTTGTACCAACCAACTTTTTCTTAGATAGTGCTTGGGAAAGGTTGAGGTTACCACAGGCCAGGGTCTACTCCCAGTAGCCAGTCTGGAAGCAGGTAAAGGAGAGCCATGTGGCCACAGTATTATTTACTAATACAGGTGTAGCCAGGGATGGTGAAGCCAGAAACCTACTCTCATGTTAATGAAGCTGGGAAAATGGAGACATTTAAAGGCTGGTAGGAAAGGGTTTGTTTCCAAAGGAGTTGTGTAAAGGACCTAGTAGAATAGGAGCTCCTGTGGTTCATCTTGCTTTACAGGGCATAGAACAGGGGGCCATGTACCATATGGCCCATTCTGCACCAATTCTGAGGTGTGACCTCCATAGATGGAGCATATGTGTTAAATGTGAAGAGTTAGAAGTATATAATCGCATTATTATTGGTTTTTGCCATGCACCTTGTGTTTTCTTTTGCTAATAGCTGAAATATTTATATCAGTCATGAGAATGGGTGCTATATATTTGCCTTGAGACTCTAAATAACTGGTTAGTTACTGTGCCTGTTATAAATGGATAATCATAGAAGCAAAGAATTGTAGAACTGTTTAGGTTGGAAAAGACCTT
>NW_009615459.1:0-1059 GCF_000690535.1 Cariama cristata
AGAATTTCTTCACCAAAAGTGTTGTCAAGTAATGGAACAGGCTGCCCAGGGCAGTGGTGGAGGCACCATCCCTGGAGGCATTTAAAAGACACGTAGATGTGGCGCTTTGGTAGGGACATGGTGGAGTGGTGGACTTGGCCATGCTAGGTTTACGGCTGGACTCAATGATCTTAAAGGGCCTCTCCAACCTAAGCAATTATATGATTCTGTGTTCACATGAATTTACTTTGCCAAGCTCTGTACAGAGCATCCCCTGGGCTGAAGGAAGGGTGAAGAAGCCCCAGTCATGTGCTTAGCCTAGCTCCCAGCCTCCGCCTGGGACCCTTTTTACTGTGAAATCAGTGCGAAGCACTCAGGCAAGACCTAGTTTCTACAGCAAATCTTTCCAGTTTAATAGCAGGGGGCAATTACCGTTTGAGTTACATTTTCTGGAAAAAATCCACAATTCAGATGCTTTATTCAAAATTTGACATGACCCTCAGGGATGGTATATTACCAAATGTTCTGTAAAATGCACCAGACTGAGCACAGCAGCCACAGGCACAGGTCAGGGAGGAGCACAAGTGCCACGGCACATTATATTTCACTGGAGAAATAAGTGACCTGGTTACTCAGAGCATTTTTTCTTCCCTGATGCTGAGATTAGTTCAGCTGTGTTGCTAGATCTGGTAAGCAAATTACATTTACGTGGTTGTGAGGAAATTGCTGGGCGAGAGATTTAAGAGAAATTTATCTCGCTGTTTTTGTCCACTTCTATGACCCTGAGGGTTTTTAATCTGTAGGACTCATCCAGGGGGTTTCATTCCTCACCAGCTGCAGCACCGGCATCTCCCCAGCTGCCCTCCGCCATGGTGGGGTGGGCTAGCCCAGTGCTAGCTGCCAGCCTCGTCTAGGAGCCAGCCCAGTGCCCACGTGCAGCCCCAACCTGGGGACAATTTCCACCTGCTTTGAGTGTGCATGCATCAGCAAAGCCCTCTGGTCAAGACCCCTCCCAGCGTAAACCTATGTGTTTAAGCCTGCGCATCAGTACTGCTGGCAGAAGCAAGTGGAGAGATTCCT
>NW_009615459.1:1090-8642 GCF_000690535.1 Cariama cristata
CCAGCCTTGCTCTGTCCCCTGGGAGAAACAAGGATGCTCCTCCAGATGTGGAAGGGCAGTGCTGAGTATTTCCACTCCCCATCTCCCCCCCGGGAGCTGAGGAGTGTCATTTTCCTAAGTGACCACCCCAAAGTCACCCCTGCTGCAACTTTCTGCTTCTCCTTATGGTGGCAAGGAGGAGAGGGTGTCCCCGTGTCTGAAGGGAAAGCAGACATGTGAAGCACCAAGGTTTGCAAATGCCTTTAACTCTTCAGTGCACACAATAAAAACCTCTCCAAGAAAAGGTGTAATACTCTCTTCAGAGCAAAGCTGTAAAATCAACTTTTTTCAGTTGATGAATCCCTTTAGAGGCTTCCTTGTTTATTAGTTTCTGAGCTGACTATTTATGGAAGAGACAAGGTTGAAAAATAGTTTATAAAGGCAAGAATAATGGATGCATAAAATCAAGGTTCCCAAGTATTTGGAAATCACTCCCCAATCAGTTTTGTGGGCTTCTGCCAGTGCTTGCCTTTTCGAAACCAGCTGAACCTGGAGATGCTCAGTGCCAGCAAGTCAAGAAATAGCACAAATAACAAAGGTCTTCTCAGAGTGAATTTACTTCCTCTGCTGAATCATAGCTGGAGCCAGCCCGTCTTTCACAGTCACCCCAAAAGCCTGTGGGCACACTGGTGTGCTGTTTCACCCAGCACAAACGACCCGAGCAAGGCTTCAGGGCTTGACTGCTGCCTGAGCAGCAAGCACCAGCACGGCCCCTCCAGCTGGGGTGGCAAGACGAGCACAATGATCCCTGCAGAAAACACACGGCTTGGTCTTCGGTTGTGGCTATTAAGAGCAGTTGCAGTAGAAGAGCCTGGGTTTAAGGCTCAGCCAAAAACCCACTCCGAGGTGTGTGGAGCGGAGCAGAGAGTGGCGATGCCCACAGCGATGGGGACAGGAGCAGGGCAGGGCTGTGCAGACATGCCAGCCTGAACCAGGAGCCGCTTGGCAGAGTGCTGCCAGCTCCCCGGACAGAAAGGCTGGAGGGTGTCACCACCCACCTTCCCTCTGGCACGGCCGCCTGGCGAGGAGGGGGTCTTCGTGAGTGAATCCAGTGCAGGATTCGACTGACTCTGAGCGCACATCATGCTGTGTCGGCGTTCCCTTCATCTTTCAGCCTCCATTCCTAAATCTCCTCTGCCTTCAGTCACAGCCTCCTGGGGTCTTCTTGGCTGAGCAGATCATCCATCACTCCCCAGTCTGACTAACGCAGGCCCTGGTGTTGCACCCTGGGGTTTCTGCTACTTTCACTTTGATTTCCCCAGTGACTCATCCATTTTATGCCACTGAGAGGGATTTACAGTCTGTCTCTGCATGTCACTATTCCTCCTCCTTCTCACAGCAGTGATTTCCTAGGAAAAAATATCTAGAAATGCAGAGCTGTTCCCCAGGTACTCCAATTGGGGTGACTGTAGGTGCTTCAAGACTCAGGCAGCGTGTTGCCAGCAGCGTGGCAACTCATAGCTCCTTTGCAAACTGGGAACAGCAAGAGGACTAGCCATGACCCAGTCCTCCCAGATCCAGCCCCAGTGAAGCCACTGGGACTCACCCCACTGGTCCCGGCAATCTCATGGCTTGCAGCAGCAAAGCAGCACAGCACAGCACAGCTGGGCATGGGGTCACCCAAGCCTGGATCCCATTGTGGGTTACTTCTCTCGCAGGATTTGGGACCATTTTATTCTTCCTGCGCTTAGTTACTACCTTGTGGATATGTCATGCTTTGCAAGCAGATCTAGAGGTGCACCCATTTATTATTAATAATCAGAGGCACCATATAAAAATACAAATGCAGTTAGAGTGAAGAGGCAGCGCTGCTGCTGAATTAAGAGCCCTGCCAGCATCAGGACCGATCTCACCAGGCCACAGCTTTTGCAGCTCTGGAGAGCATGCAGCACAGACATTAGCCAGCATTGCGCAAACCGCCACTTTTCTGATGTGCTTTCCAAATTACTTATTTCAGCCTCTACAATAAACCTTCCAAAGAGCAGCATGATTCTATGTGTTGAGTTTAAGGATGACTAGTGAATTCATCTTTGAAACGAGGTTTCAGAGAGGTACGCTTAGGGCTTGCACTGCCTTGGTCACAACCCTTGCTCTCAATGTTTTTATTTGGGATGCAGAAGTCCTGAAGGCAGAGTGGTTAAGCTCACTAACAGAAGGAGGCTTTTCTTAGGATCATTAGCGGAAAAGCTGTGCTGGCTGCTCAGATCTCTGCTGGCATCTACTGGATATGCACACCAACACCAGTATTAATAGAGAAGCAAGGACGATGGATCTCATTCCTGTGAGCTATTCCGGTTCTGGTGATTATTATCAGGAATTACAACCCATCGTGCTGTCACTTATAAACTGCTAATTGTTCAGAATTCATAAGTTATGCACAAAGCATTTGCTTTGAAGGAAGATTTCATCCAGAGATAGGAAGAGAGCGGAAAATAATTACTTGAATGAATCTGATGATTAAATCAATGGCAAAACTATCACTGACTCCAGTTGGAACAGGACCTTTTAAAGTACTTTTCATTCACCAAGACTTAATGTTTCCCTTCTAAGATATATCAGTGGCATGCGTATCAGTGCCGAATAGCATGGCACTCTTAAACTGAGGGTAAGTATGCTGGAAAGTTGACAAGTGACTAAAGAGCTCAAGGACTAATTCTTAGCTTTGGCTTCGACTGATGCCACTGGTATCGAGGGCTGAACTGGTCTTCAAATCATGTGAACTGTTCTCTCTTATGCTGAATACCCTGCACTTAATCACTCATGTGATTTTTGAATTGATGTGCTAAAAAGTGTCCCAACATTCTTCACAGAGCCCTTGTGCAAACGAGATTGCAGCTTACCTCCCACCTAGGCTCATCTCAAGGGAGGAAGAAAGAAAGAAGCATTACAGAGCCATGGTTGGAGCGTTGGAGCCTCCAAGCTAGTTTTGCAGTGTCTAAAACCTTGGTGTCTTGCTGACTTCTGAGTTCTCCTTCAGCCCGAAGAATCATAGAATCATAGAATCATTATGGTTGGAAGAGACCTCAAAGATCATCAAGTCCAACCGTATCCCTGATGCCCCCCCGTCCACTAAACCATGTCTTGAAGTGCCCTATCTAAACATTGTTTGAACACCTCCAGGGATGGTGACTCCACCACCTCCCTGGGGAGTCCGTTCCAATGCCTAACAACTCTAACAGTGAAGAAGTTCTTTCTAATGTCCAGCCTGAACCTCCCCTGGCGCAACTTGAGACCATTTCCTCTCGTCCTATCGCTAATTACCGGGGAGAAGAGCCCAATCCCCACCTCACTACAACCTCCTTTCAGGTCGTTGTAGAGGGCGATCAGGTCTCCCCTCAGCCTCCTCTTCTCCAGACTAAACAACCCCAGCTCCCTCAGCCGCTCCTCATAAGGCTTTTTCTCCAGGCCCTTCACCACCTTCGTTGCCCTTCTCTGAACACGCTCCAGCAGCTCAATGTCCTTCTTATAGTGAGGGGCCCAAAACTGGACACAGTATTCAGGGATCTCTAGGTGGAGTGACATCAGCATGGGCATGTAAGAGGTGTGGAGCTGATGTCCCCATAGCGGCTTGGCCAGGAGCCGCCTCCTGCAATGTTTTCTTCCCTGGGTACAAGCGGCTGTGACATTGGCAGAGTTTTCAGAGCTAGGGTAAAACAGTGAGGTAAACTTCAGGTCTCCTTCTCCTGGATGAACATGGGGAGCTATTATCAGGTCCAAGGGCAGCCTGACACGTTGGCTGGTGTGCCAGCATGGCCGAGATGCCATGTGGTTATGAGGAGTACAGGACAGGCACAGCCCACTCTGCGCTGCTGGTGAGAGGCAGCAACCTTCAGCACAGCTGGGACACAGCAGCATTTCAAGCATCCTTTTGGCAGGCAGCCCACAGCCTTTGGCATGTTTTGTGTGTGTCTCTGTGTGTGTCTCTCTCTGCTGTTTGTGGTTTATTTAAGACACTTCATCCTTTGGATGCATTTTTTAAAGTATGCTCTGAAAAGTATGCTCTTTTTAAAGTACGCTTTACAGCTGTACAGACCCGTGTACCTGACTTGCTGAACAGTGCTGTGATTATGAGGAGTAAAGGACAGGAACAGCTTTAAAACAAATGCTGGCTCTCTACTGGAGCTGCAGCAGGTCCACGTCAAAAAGGATTTGGTCAAGAATCTCCCCTTGCTACTCGCCAAGTTAGCGTTTAACAGAAACGTGTTAATTTGTGACGGCTCAAAGACCACAGCCGGCTGCCCTCATTCAGTTCTGTATATACACGTCTAACCCACCGGCACTGGCCAGTGCTTGTTAAAAAGAAGTTGAAATCCCAGTCCTGCCCTTGCCGGTAGCAACTGCCACAAGGATGCTTACCTGGCCTGTGGTACGCTGGTCAGAACATTAAATCAGTAGAAAACTGAACCAGCATGCAAAACAGAGAATCAATGGGTTTCAGTTGTTTAGTGCCTGAGCTGGTTAGCGAGACTGGTGGGGATAGAAGTGACTGGGAAGGTGGCCAGAGCCAAGCACCGAGGGGAGCAGGACCACCCTTTTCAGGGGCTTTTAGCCATAAAATCAATGCAGCCATAGCACTGAACAACACACCATGAGTCGGGGACAGCAGTGCTGGACCTTCATCTTCCTCATTTTCTTAACCCAAGAACTATCCCTTAGTTTGTCTGCGCTGACCAAGTTTGTTCCAATTGGCAGAGAAAGCTCTTCTTGCATGCAAAAATCACAAAAAAAATCCCAACAACCTGTAAATCTGTGTGGTGCTAAAGACAGGAGGGTTCTAAAGGATCACTTCTGGTCAAAGTGCAGGCTCTGCTTCAGAGCTGCAAAGGGGTCAGGCTAAAAACAGTGTCATCCTTTCTCCTACAACACGGACTTCACACCGCAATAAGGATACATGCCAAACTATCTGCACCATGGCCAGAAGATCAGAGCGCTGCTCTGCAGGCTATACATTAACTACAAGCGGTCTACCTTTGCCTGCTGTTTATGCTACACAAGGCTGACGAGTATTGAACTTGGACAGTTTTCCTTGCTTCTGTCTTCCCCGTGGCATTACAGAGCGCAGGAACTCACTCTAAGGACTGTTGCTACAACTCAAGGAGAAATATCCCTCCTGGGAAGGCAGAACCCCGCAGGTTTTCTTTGCTGTCTCCTGGATGGCAATTAGAAGTTTTCTATAGATAAGAGTCAATGACTAGTAAGACTTACACAAAAGCTCCTGAAGCTGTTCAAACACCAGAGCACTCTGTAGAGCAAATTAGCCCACACCAAGCTCCTTGTTACCACCTGTGAGCTACCTAGGTAAGAGTTAAATTCTAATCTCGACATTCACAACCACCTCTTTGGCTTTACACTAGCCATACCTCCCTGCGGAAGGGCAGGTATGCAAGAGATTCCTGTCCTACCCTTCTAACAAGTCACTAGTGTTCACTTGCTGTCAAACAGCTCCTTCAAAAAAGTGTGGGCTTTCTGTACAGTTTCTCTCTGAAACAGTACAAATACACTGCTCAACTTGTAAAATCCAGGAGCTGCAGGGCAAAGTATCAGTGCTGAGAAGTCGTCAAGGGTCAAATCTTTTCCTCGTGGACTCCAGGAGCATCACAGAAGGAAATTAGAGAAATGTTCACAGCACGAAAAACAGCTGCATTCAAATTTCATGAACAATTAGGTCTCTCTCTACTATCATTCACCAGGCAATTTTTTACAGAAGTTTCCTGCTCAAGGATGGGCTGATAATGATGCCAGGCTGAGACACTTAAACCTCCTGCATAAAAGACAATTTATTTCTTGTCTCACTTACAAAATAATGATAGTATGTTCACTTGGGTCACAAACAGTTGAAAAAGCTGGTAAAACAGTAATATTGTATTTTTAAAGCCTGTACAAGAAAAACACTGCTGGTCTTTCACACTGAACTCTGGCGAAGATACAGGAAAGGCCCAATCAGTTTCTGATTCAAAATAGTAATTTAAGGCTTTAAGCCTCAAGGGAAAATAATTATACTGATAAATTCATATTAATTTATGCTGTGCAATCACACGTCCATCGTGTTATTTTCTTTTTTTTTCAATGGCAGAGCTGTTTTTTCAATAATAAAGTCCAGCAGCAGATTGCTGCCATCAATACAGTAATATCTGTTCACTGCACATACACCTTTTCACATGCTTAAGAGCATATGAAGAGCACACAGCATTGCTTTGCCTCTTCTTTCAGATACTTACCCCTCTCACATGGCTCCTCTAAATATGGTTAAACTCGTAGAGATGTGACGTACTTTGGATGAGTTCAGAAAGCAAACACACACCTTGTGCACAAACGCAGTGATATCATCGTCTACACCCACACCCTTTTCCCCAGTCTGTCTGAAGAACACCCATTTCTCACATTCACAGTATTTTACCCTGACTGTACCTGCAAAAAAAAAAAAAGGCTGCTGAAATTCTGACAACTGAGGTTTCATCTTCCTTTCCCTCCCTCTCAGTATCATACATCTTCTCTGTCACAACAATTACTGTTCTGTTATGCTTGGGAGTTTGGAAAAAAAAAAAATCATCTTAATGGATCGCTTTTTTAGCCTGTCCTACAGTCTACGACTTTCTGACTATCAGCACTTCCACATATAATGGGTTAAAGCAACATTTTCCTGCCATGATGCGGTTTTCACAGTGTGGTGTTTTCAGAGTGTCTTCCAGCTGCCAGTGCTCAGCTTTCAACTGCTTTTTTGGCACTTAACAAACAGCTCACACAGTCAGTTGGTTAGGGCTGTGTTTGTGCATCTGTCTCTTCGCTTCACTGTGGCGCTTTCTGCAGGACTGGAGCAAACACTTTCGTTCTTGCAGTCAAGTTCTTGTGCTGGCTGGGCTCAGCAGCTATCACCAGTGCATCACGCCTGCTGAAAGGAAAGGAGGACTTCCTTTCCTTGTGGAGTTCTCACTGCTCGCAGACTGGCTCACCAAACCAGAGCTCACACAATGGAGAAGAAATCACGCTGTGGCTCACCCAGTCCCATCTCCCCAATTTCCTGGTAGTCTGGCTGCAAAGGGCTCCAAACATCAGAGCTCCCCGCATTTCCTCAGGGAGATGGCCCTGGGGCTCAACACCTCCATCCTGGACTCCCATCCCTTCAGAGGCTGGTGTTGACAGTGTCCGCTTTGGCCTGCAAGGCGGCCTCAGAGATGGTGTCCGGTTGCCCATCCCGACAGAAGAGCACAGCAGGGTTCTTGCAGGCCCACATGGCGACCTCTCCCCCGTTCGCCGGGCTGGAAGAGGATGGGGCGCTGCCCGGGGGGCCACTGTGCCGGTTGACATAGTGCTCCCGGACGTGGTCAGTCTGGCTCCGGGGCTCCGGCCGGCGGCCCGGGACTGAGAGGTAGGCTGCTACGTTGTTCCTAGTCCTGTAGCCGCCTTCACGGCTTCGCCGCAGCAGCACGGAGATGTTGGGGTTGCGGGCAGCATAGATGAGGGGGTTGATGGCACCGTTGGCCCAGGCCATCCCACTGGCCACAGCGTCCATAGT
>NW_009615460.1:0-5126 GCF_000690535.1 Cariama cristata
ACGGGCTCAGTAAAAAGCTTCATCGGAACAAAACCCAGCATTCAGATTTTTTTTTTCTTTCCCCATAATTATGACCATATGCTGGCTCTGCGTTTGGGAAACATTGGAACCATTGCCATTCCCCTGAATTTTAATTAATTGATATTTAATTCATTACGCATTATGAGGGTGTGATGATTTTTGCCAGTAATAAAAACAAAGGAAGGGAAAACAGAAAACCAGAATGTTTAAGCACTCTCGTGGGATGTGAGACCTTAAAGAGCCTGTGCTGTCTTTTTTCCCCTCTTTTTTTTTTCGGTACAGTAATAACGTTGTATACTGGAAAGATAAGATGCCATGTGTGCAGTAAATCTACTACCTTGTATGCTCCTGGGTGTGTGGGATTGTGCTTCTTAATAAAAACAAAAAAGGTTAAAAATTAAATTGTAACTTTCAGCAGTTGCATTTGAATATTTAGTCCTCTGTATGAAAAACACCAGAATGCTTCTCTCCTGATTGTATTGTTTTAAACTTTTTTTAATATTACAAATGCCTGTATTTAGGTTCATAAACATTATCTATGGCTACCATACCCTGAAATGCAAAATTATTTGAATTTGGTATGCATTTATTTCTGTTCATTATCACAAGATCATCTATATTTATAGAGGAATAGAAATTTATATATATTAAATACCATATTTTTAATTTCTCTGAAATAAATTGAGGTTTTGTACAAAACTATCTTGTCCCTTTACGTATTCCTGTGACTAACTCAAATTCTATGTGAAAGCAGTGTATATACTACAAGATGTGTGGGATTCCTTTTTTCTTTTCTTATGTTGAGTTCACAGTAACAAGCTGGAATTCAGTGTAGGAATTCATTGTGCATTTTGTTTTTTATCTCTAGGCCGGTCTAGATTAATCCTTCAAAAGAAGTAATGTAAACTCTTCAAGATCCCTGACAGGGTATGGTCGGTGGTGTGAAATCCAAGAAGAGATCTGCTGTATGGCAGGAGAAGAAAGAAGCTCACCAGTTCGTTGGGGTTTTTTTGTTGTTGTTGTTAAAGAAAAGGGTTTTCTCAACTTAGCCTTTCTTCTCTCCTTCCTATTAAAATAATTAAAAAAAAGATTTTCTCACTGCACAAAATTATGCTCAGACTATGTTGCAATATTGTCAGAATGTTAAATGAGTAAAATAGTTTTGTTTTCCTAAATTTGGAATGTTTGGTTCATCCAGAGTTAAACAATATGTTCATGGAAGCAGTACAGCTTTATGGAAAGTACATGCATTCTTAAACCTTTCAACACAACGCATCCTTTTTTTCTTCTAATTCATTGTTCAACGTGGCATTCTGCAAGCTTGAGTTTGTTAGGAAAGACTGGCTAATTATGAGACTTGATTTCTGATTTCCAGTGTTAAAGCCAGTACTGCATTTCATTCTGTAGATCTGGATGAAGATGTAAATGATTTTTGACTCGTTTATTTTTTTCAAATTGTTATGTGTAAACAGCCATAGAGAAGTAAGGGGAGCTTAACAAAATTTCTATAATGAGATGTGAGACAAGAGGGCAGGGATTTTTGCATTATTTTAAAAATCTGTTTAACATAAATGTGGTTCCTGCTTTCTCAGATATTTTGCACATTTTTCTCAAGTCTTCCCCACTACCACCCTTTTTTGGGGGGGATATTTTAGCATTTAAAACTACTGGTGAGCACTCACCTAATGACCTGAAGTAGAAGCCATTCAATTTCAGTTGCAGTGGAATTCTTTTTGGTCAGTGTATAATTACATTTGAGCTGTTTTGACTGATCTGTTTTCTTGCAGCTGGATGTATGTGATTGATCTATGCATGGGAGAACACATTTATTTGTAATAGAGACTTTGTATTTATGATAGGGATGGGAGGATCGATTTTTTAAAAATACTTTTCAAAGATGAATAATAGAATTGTCATTTCTGCATGAAGTAAAATGTTCGTACTTGCAGTTCATGATTTGCAGCAGATACGGATCCTTTCAGTTCTTAGGGATTTTTTTCATAGGTTGCAGAGCTGGAGCTCCATGTTCAGTCTTGATTATTTTAATAAATATCCTAGAAAGCACAATATGATCATTTAAAAATCATTTAAAAGAGCAACCCCCTGCTTTTTTGTTTGCTAATTTTTGTGAACTTTCACAGGGCAGTAATTTGCAAAGGTCACAGTCATTACTGAATGCTGTGGTGCTATCTGTATGACTCACCTACCTTTTTATACTTTTATTTCTCAACACATGATGCTATTTGAGACTCTATTAGTATGATACAAAGGTGTCTTTTGCATGGGTATACTGCAGTCATCACTGATGTTTTACCTCACTGTTAAAAGCAAATCTATCCATTGCTCCAGGGAATTTAAATTTTTTTTTTTTCTTTTTACAACACAGTCTCTGTAATTGTTTTTTTAAAAAAAACCGTGTTTACCGGAGAAAGTATCACTACACAAAGAAGCAGTGTTGCCCAGTTCTTTTGTCTCTGACAAGAAGGATAATGTAAGAACAAAACTCTGGTATGACAAAGTTTGTTGGGCTACTTGTTAAGGCATTCCTTAGCCAACAGCTTTGCTTTCTCTTGTGGGATATACTTATAGCCTGAAATGAAGGGGCACTCGGAATCATCATTGCCCTGAAGAGGGCTGTAGCCTGGAGAACTGGGGATGCTGATTTACCGTTCATCCTTCAGTAACAGTAATGCTCTTTAATGTAGTGGCAAATTTGTGGTATTGGAATGAAATTATATGCTGTTTTCATTACAAATCCTATTGGGAAGGAGAAGGATTTCTGGTTTATTCATATAGTAATGTCCCAAATTTCTGGTATGTGCGTATACTTTTAGAAGTGTTGGGTTTTTTTTTAAATTAGTGCCAAGGCTGCAGTCTAGTAGGCCTGAATTCTGCCCTCTGGATGATGCCCACCCGTCTGCTGTCATCCCAGTGCTGCTTGTTGGGCGAGAGTACAATTACAGGTGGTGCTGAGGATCCCTTTAACTTCAATGGACAGTATTTGCATTTTTTGTATTATTCAAAGGGATGATAATTCAGCATAAGAAGAGACTGCTGTATATGCACAGGATGAGTATTTTTCAAAATCGGATATGGGCTAGTGCTTCATCATTCTTTTGCCACTCCCAGTCACAAGAGACACCTTCCAGACCAACATGGTGATCCTTTTGAAAAGGTGTGCACCCTGCAGCTGACCAGACACTAATCACGGGTTTGGTGTGACATGCGTAGTTTAAAATTACTGAGGGTACTCTTGCAAAAAATTTGAGTTTGTGTGACATAACTCCTCTGTCCCAGTGCTGAATGGCCTCAGAAAGAGCTTCAGCTAGCAAAACTCAAGACAGCTGAAGAGGTGGTAAGTAAGAGGTTAAATACTTACCTATAAAAATAAGGAAACTGAGGCAGGGCTCTGTTTTCATCACGAATTGACCCTCTAGTGCTGACACACTGGAATTGCATTATGTTTGATCAATGTTTCCAATGACAGCACTACCGGACTGTGTGGCAATCTGTGCAAAATAAGTTCTGAATATCAGCCCTCCCTTTTTAGTTCTCTTAGATTTCTATTAGTTGTGTTTGCACTTGCTGAACTCAGACCATCATTGCTCTGCATGGTATGCAAACTTAGAGTGAATGGATCATATGGATTCTGAATTCAAATGTTGATTTAAAAATGCAAGTCTTTTAGCTGCTTTGTCCCATTAGAAGTGAGGATTGCTCTTGGGTTCATAGCTGTGAGAGTTTCTTATATCTGTAAATCTCTTGCCTGTGTTGTTCATCAGTTGAGCTGGAAGGCTTAGGCAATGATTCATGCTTATATGGAGAAAGGGAACTTTGTTTTTCTTGCTTTGGACTGAACCCCTTGCTGCCTCTGTGTTTACAGCACCGAAGTGTCACCAGAGAAATGCTTTGTTCTGAAGCTCCTGATCAGTTTTAAAATAGCAGTGCTGTAATTTTAAAAATGGGTTAGCAGGTTTAGGAAGCAGGGCTTGGTGACTTAATGCTGAGGCTTTGCTTTTCACAGTTTAGTTTTTAGAAGTCTCCAAGCATTTTAAGATGTGATATAGCTGCTTAAGTACAAACTAAGCACAGCAGGATTAGGTCCTGGACACATTGCAATCATTATGAGCCCAATATTCATTTGAGAGTAGCCCAGTGATGATGTTAAAGCAGACTAGATAATCCTATGCCCTGTAAGAAAAAAAGAAAGGCATAATTGTGTTTCCTTGCCAACTGAAATTTGCTCTGCACATTTACTTAGTCATCTGAGGTCACTAAATGGAGAAGCAAATATTGTTTCTGTCATATGGGAGAGATTTCAGTGAATTAGAAAAATAGGCCTTAATAAGCGATATGTAATTACAAGTGCAACATTTTCCAGATAAAAGTAATACCTCTTTGATAGTTTAGTCATAGACAATGCTTTTAAAAAATTTAAATACTCTAAGAAAACACACAGATTTTGTAGGCCATGACAACTGTGTTTCAGATCTCAACTTGTGTTTAGTCTAAACTTCCAGTGTAACCACATCAGAGTCTTCCAGGCATGAGGTCTTGCCCTTGTTTGCATTCAAATCAGCAGCATTAAGTTGCTTATCTTGAGGTTGAATAAACTCTAGTCTTCTACTCAGAAAACACTTAACGAAGACCCACACTTAGCCACTGACCTCTTGTGAGGTCATCACAGCATCCTCCTAAACAAGCTGGCTGCTCACGGCTTAGATAGGTGGACTCTTCGATGGGTAAACAACTGGCTAGATGGCCAGGCCTAGAGAGTTGTGGCCAATGGGGCTAAATCCAGTTGGCAGCTGGTCACTAGCAGTGTTCCCCAGGGCCCAGTTTTGGGGTTGGTGCTGTTTAATATCTTCATTGATGATCTGGACGAGGGGATTGAGGGCACCCTCAGTAAATTTGCAGATGACACCGAGTTGGGTGGGAGTGTTGATCTGCTGGAGGGCAGGAAGGCTCTGCAGAGGGATGTGGACAGGCTGGATAGATGGGCTGAGACCAATGGCTTGAGGTTCAACAAGAACAATTGCTGGGTCCTGCACTTCGGCCACAAAAACCCCGTGCAGCGTTACAGGCTGGAGGAGGAGTGGTTAGAA
>NW_009615461.1:0-1934 GCF_000690535.1 Cariama cristata
CATCCCCTGCTGCGGCCCAGGCACCCACGCTGCACCCCAGGCACCCCATGCTGCACCCATACTGCACCCACGCTGCACCCATATTGTACCCCAGGCTTCACCCACATTGCACCCCAGGCACCCCCACTGCACCCTGGGGCACCCACCCTGCACCCACACTGCACCCCAGGCACCCCATGCCACACCCACACTACGCCCACACTGCACCCACTGCAGCCCCACTGCACCCACAGCAGCCCCACTGCACCCACAGCACCCACCCCCTGACACCACATCCCACCAGCTCTTCCCGCAGCACCAGCATCCCCCAGCACCCATGGGTGCTCACAGGCACCCGCAGCCCCGACACCATCACTGGGGACATGGGGACACCCAGTGAAACCAACAGTGTCACTGTGGGCACAGGGCACTGCTGGGACACGGAGGGACAAGGTGTGTGTGCGTGTGCAAGGTGGGGGGGTGTGCAGGTGGGGAGTGGGTGTGTCTGGGGGTGTGTCCAGGTGTGTCCTGGTGTGCACAGGTGTGTTTGGGTGTGTCCAGGTATGCCCTGGTGTGCGGCTGGGTGTGCATATGGGGGTGTGCAGGTGTGTGCGGGTGTGCGTGAGTGTGACCAGGCGTCCATCTGCGTGTGCCTCTGGGTGTGCATACAGGTGCATGCAGGTGTGAGTGTGGCTGGGGGTGCACAAGGGTGTGGCAGGGTGTGACCAGGTGGGTGGAAGTGTGTGCGGGAGTGTGTCCTGGTGTGTGCAGTGTGGCTGGGTGTGCATATGGGTGTGTCCGGGTGTGTCCGAGTGTGTGGAAGTGTGTGCGAGAGTGTGTCCTGGTGTGTGCAGGTGTGTGGAAGTGTGCATATGGGTGTGTCTGGGTGTGCCCGAGTGTGTGGAAGTGTGTGCAGGAGTGTGTCCTGGTGTGCATATGGGTGTGTCCGGGTTTGTACAAGTGTGTGTGGGTGTGCGTGAGTGTGTGCGGGTGTGCGTGCAGAGGGGTGTGTCCAGGTGGGTGTGTCTTGGGGGGTGTGTACCTGAGTGGGTGTGGCTGTGGGTGTGCATGCGGGGGGGGCATGCGGGTGTGCACATGGGGGGATGTCCGTGTGTCCATGTGTGTCTGTGCGTGCACATGCGTGGGTGTATACACTTGCATGTGCAGGGGGGCATGTGGGAGGGCACATGTGTGTGCACGCCTGTGGGTGGGCGTGCATGCCTGTGGGCTAGTGACTGTGTGTGTCTGTGTGTGCATGTCCATGCACATGTGTCTCTGTGTGTCCACGTGTGTCTACGTGTCTGTGTCCATGCATGTGCGTGTGTGTGTGTCCATGTGTGTCCGCATGTGCCTGTGTCCATGTGCCTGTGTGTCCACGTGTGTGTCCATGTGTGTGCCTCTGTGTGTGCCTGTGTCCATGTGTGTCTGTCTCTGGGTGTCCGTCTGCCTCCGTGTGTCCATGCATGTATCTGTGTGTCCATGTCTGTGTGTCTGTGTCCATGTGTGTGTGTCCATGGGTCTATGTGCATCCGTGTCCACGTGTGTCCATGTACTCATGTGTCTCTGTGTCTCCATGTGCATGTCTACATGTGTCTGCATGTTTCCGTCTGTCTGTGCCTCCGTGTGCATGCCCGTGTCAAGTGGCCACCTGTGTCCATGTCTCCGTGTCTCCATCTGCGTGTCCGTGCCCACGTGCCTGCGCATGTCCCTGTGTCTCCGTGTGTCTGTGCCTCCGTGTGCGTGCCCGTGTGTGTCTGTCACGTGTCTGTGTGTCTTTGTGTCTCCGTGTGTCTCCGTGTGCCTCCATGTGCGTGTCCATGTGTGTTCCCATGTGTGTCCACATGTGTCCATGTGCCGGTGTGTGTCCGTGTGTCGGTGTGTCCCTGCGCGTGTGTGGGTGTGCGTGCGGGTGCGCGTGTGTGCTGCGGGTGCGTGCGTGCGGCCAGGACAGGCTG
>NW_009615462.1:0-13689 GCF_000690535.1 Cariama cristata
TGGTCGGTCGTCCCGATCACCAGTGAGTCACCGCCGCGCCGTGACCGTGCTTTTTTGTGTCCTGTGCCACCGCGGGTTGTCCGGCATCGGGCTAATCGCTTTTCCCGTGGTGCTGGTGTTCATCCCCGTTTTTTCATGCTTGTTTAACTTCATTTTAAAATAGCTGCAGCTGTTCATTGCAAGGTACGGTTTTATTTGATCTCAGCTGAAGTGCTTTGTCAAGACAGATGTATTCAGTAAGTCTTGGCAGGTTTTCAAGGAAAATATTTTCTAGGACGATATTTTTGTTTACGTTAGTTTCGTGGTATTACAAATAAACTGGTTTATCAAGTGTTTACTTCTAGGCTAACGTACACTTGTCTATGTTAGTAAAATGGGTGCCATTCTGAGGCAGACACCACATTCATTTCAAAAGCGTATGTAAAAAAAAAAACCCAAACAAACAACTTTAGGAAGTATTCTGCATCAAATATTACTTTGTATTTCCCAAACACACCTATAGGTAAATACATGTCTGGATTATTTCCCAAAGAGAAGAAACTTGTACTTCTTTAAATAAAAACAAGAAAAAGGACTAGTCATTTTCAGCAGTAACATTTTTCAAGAGCAACATGACATGGCAACAAATCAGGGACTGACTTAAACAAAAGGTCTCCCGTTGCCTGTATTAGAAGAGTAATCGATAACATGCACCAAGCATTTTTAATAATGGAAGAAATACCTGGGTAGCCATCCTTCTCCAACCTTACACTTCTAGCTGAAAGCCTAGTATGTTTAGCTGAACGAATTGTATGTTTTAAAACCAGCCAGCAATATCAATCAGCTGTAATGCTTATGATGACACAACCGTGAGATCAAACAGGTAAAACTGTGCCCTACTCCTCACGCTTAAGCTAATAAGCTAATATTAAGTTGGGTTCAAGAGTAATGTCTTGCCCTTGCCACAACATTGTGCAATTAGGTACACAGAGAGTTTATACTCTTCTCTGCAATACTTCACATTCTTCTCCACTGGAGACAAAGTGTTGGACTCGAGGCTCTTTTGTTCCACACCAGCACAGTAATCGGTGTGTTTTTACTCCACAACGGTACTCCATGGGGAAGGTGTTAACTTGCAGCACACTTAAACCAGCCGTTAACAACTGACAGACTGCAACGAAGACAGGGGAAAGAGAACAACAATGCGTAAGTGAAGAAATGCTGTAATGGCCTTACAGGTAGTATGCTGGACTTCTCTATTTGCCTGCATCCCTTCCCTACTTGTTGGATGCCCTGTTTGTGTTCATCTACAGGTTTTGGTGTCTCACTTGGAAAGAAATCAACTTCTCTTTGCATCTGTAGCAAGTATTTTCTGATGGATGCCATTCACATAAAAAAAACCCCACTAAAATCCCTTTTTTACCCCCGTGGGCAAAATTGTAAGACATCGATGAGTGAAACTCAGATATGCCGTGTTCCCTGGAATCACATATGACACAGCTATTGAACAATTAAAATAAGTATCTAAATAAGGATGCAGAATAAACAGAAGTCTAAGGAAGAGAAACTCTGTAGCCAAAGATGAGACCCAAGTAGTAGCAAGGGAATTTCTGCCCTGTGAGCAAAATGTGCCCAAACACCTTCCCACCCAGTGCCTGGTGACTACGGAGAGGAGCACGGCACTGAGGGGTGCGAGGGATACCAGCAACAGCGGGGTGGTCATCAGGGAAAGGGCAATGCCCTGGATGTGTATCTCGCTTCCTGTAGCTCAAATTCCCAGTCCTCCGTATGTTCACAACAGTTAGGTTAAACTGCAGGCCATGCAATCTTCAGTGCATTCAGTGATAATCTCAGTATGGAGAAAACCGAAAAAGAAGTCGGACCCCCCCAGTATGCATCTATAGTACAGCAACCATTCTGCCACAGAGTGCTAAATAAGCTGTAGCATGGAAAAAATTTTGTAAGAAATAGATAGTGGATCTAGTAATAAACGGGGTCCAGGACAAGAAAATATGTATTTTCTTGGTGGTGAGTTTCTCTTGTCACAATACAGCCTTTTTCATAAAGCAAAATGTCATCCAACTGTAGACTGAAATAAGCAGGCAGGTTTTGCTTGGAAAGCCCTGCACTCAGTCCAGCAGTGCTGTAAGCCACACGTGGCTACAGGCTGCGGTGGCACGGTGGCCCGCAGCCGACTCCGCAGCCTGTCCCCAGCCGGCTGCACTGGTGCAAGGAGGGCAGGGCAGGCCGGGGGACCCTGCCATGGCCTGCCCTGGTCCCACTCTGCAGACAGCTTCGCTCTGGCGCAGCATCCATGGAACGAGACTTGTGGCCGTAGGGAAGATTTTTGGAGCACACTTCATATGGTCAGGAGTTTTAGTCATCTTTTGTATGGCATGCAATTGTTGCAAAACCTGCAAATAAATGGGCTTTGGGCGGAAATGAAATTTGCGCTGGTTTGGTATCCCTCAGAGGACATACAGGGGGATGCAGGAGGAGGGGATTAGCCAATGCATTCAGTCTGGATTATTTGTTGACAATCACAGACCACTCCAGGATGACTTTGTGAACATTGCTTTCCAAGTGTCCCAACCCTCTCAATACAGGTAGGGTTTATGAATGAGGAAATTTGATAAACAAATGTGGCCCGTACCTGCTGGAAAGCCACAAGCCACTGTGTTAGCCACAGGAACCAATTATGAATTTATTCCAGCCTATTGCTATCTCAGGGCAGAAAATAAAAGACAATAATAAGTAATTAAGTCTCTCTTGCTTTCAACCAATCTGTTAAGACTTTAGAGTACTTTCACAAAAGGCAGTGAACAATAATTTGGTGATAATAACTTGGAAGTCATTGTAACCTTTTACCTTAGGGTCTCAAGGAACTTTATATATACGAATCATTGTATAAAGTGTGTATGCAAAACATGGAGTATTATGACAATTCAGTTAAACCAGTTAAGTAATTGATAGCCCATAAGCAAATGAGAAAGAAGTGAAAGAGCTGAGAAGAATGGACAAATTTTTAATATCATTTAATATGTATGGCACACAATGTGATATGGGCACTTTGCCACGACTTTTCTTTGGAGATTGCAACAGTCAGGTTCCCTGCCCTGCAAGCCTCACAATGTATGGAGGAGCTCTGACAAACCTTAAGTGTGAAAAGAGAAAAAGGAAAGCTGAGATAAGACAGAATTAGGATTATATACATATGTTAGTAAAGCAGAGAGCTTGAAGTTTTGCTAACTAGCAGCAAAGCTTAGGCAAGTTAACGCTGAAAAACCCAAACATACCAAAGTCTCACAACTGGGATGGAAACACCAGCAGACAAACTGAAACTGATGCAGTAAAAATGATTTGTTGTGACCAACTGGGGAAGGCAAGGGGGGGGCTCTTTTTTTTTTTTGTGGTGGTGGTTTTGTGGTCAATTAAAAGGTAACAACAGGAATCTGAGCTAGTAAGAGAGACGGTAGAGGGGAAAAATGGTGGTAAATGGTAAGAGCTACCCATGATTACAGGTAAGAATAATCAGAATGGGAATAAGTTTCAGAAGAGAATGTGCTGCTAACCATACCACTGTTGCCGCAGATTTCCTCATTCATACAGGGTGCATAAATGCAAGCTTGAAGGTGTCTGCAGAAGATGCTGCATGCAGGGAAATGGAGGCTCTTTCAGTGCTCTTCCCTTACGCCTGCCACCAAATGCAGCTGGCTGAGGATAAGATTCAACTCCCACATTTCTGCAAGTAAAAAGAAAATTCTTAAAAAGATGTGGTGAGTTCTTCAATTTCACTGATGAATTAACTTCATTTTGTGACAGTGGCTGAAACACACAAGGCAAGCATCCTTCAGCCCCAGTTGTTTTTTTTTTTTAATCAATCTTTTTCTCCACTTAGCCCCACCTTCCATGCAATAACTCCCTCCTGCTCATCAGTCCGAGGAGAAGCAGCAGCAGGAGGGATGAGGTCCACTGAAGCTTTTCTTTAGAGCTTCATTTATGTCCTGTGCAAAGTGTCATCTTTTATAAGGCTCAGCGCTGCTCTCTTCTTTAAAAATTACAAAAAATGAGAAAAAGCTGCGTGGTGCCCAGGTGAGGACTAAGAAAAACCTTGCAAGTCTCCAGCTCAACAGGAAAATGCTCATGTTAAGTCAGCTTTGACTTCACAGATTCAAGCGCTGAACAAACAGGAGTGAGTGTTGGTTTAGCTCTTGTTCTCTTGAGTTCAATGCCATTTTCTTTCAGCCTCATTTGGTTTCTTTGTATCAGAATCAACAGTGGCTGTGAAATTTTGGGTTTGAAACAAACCTATTTCGCCTGCAATTACTTTTGGAGATCCTCTCTTGTGGTTTTACTGGTTAAAAAGTAAAAGTTTTAAAAAGTTTTAAACCTAACTTTTACGTAATGCCTCTGGTACCTAAAGCCAGAGTACAGTCAAGTAGGTTGTTTTTCATAGAAAGACCTATTAAATCCTTTTCTTATTCAAATAAATTGAGCTCTTTCATTATTTGAAAGTATTAAAAATTAAATTTTAGAAGCTATCATCAACCCAACTGCCTTGGGCTAAAGTTGTCAAAAGAAGGTGACGGTGTTAAGAGCTTTTCCCCCCCTTATTAGAACTCTATATAGACGCACTATCCGCAGATGCGGAGAGTATACATTGTATAGTTCTCTGCTTATATTTTACAAGCAAAATCACAGCAATAATGTAACAAATCATCATGAAGAGTCTTAAAAATCCTAGGCAGTACGAAATCAGTGAATTCCTTTAAGCAAGGTTAGTCAAAATTAAAATACTTCATATTAATTTATATTTTAATACATCCTGAATAAAGTCGTTTTCAGAAAGTCTTTTTTTTTTTTTTTTTGAAAGAAACCCTAATCCTGACAGTAATTTCTGCATGGAAATGAGGTCAACAAAACCAGCTGAGCAGAGTTTTCCAGCCTTTTATTTGGGGGATATAGGATTTAACCACTTCTGAGGCACAGAGAAAAGGTAAGCTTTCTCACATTTTTCCCTTCCCGTCAGACCATTGGATGGAAATCGGTACAATTTCATCCACACAAGCCTTTACAGATTTACAAAACTTTTATGCAGCCGTCTTAGATCTAAGCCCCTACTTCAGTGATACTCATCTGTTTAGAATCAGCACCACACGGCTGAGGAAAAAATGGATGTTGTGAGCAGCAGAAACGCCTGGTGAGACAGTGAGACAAGATCTTGGCGAATAACACAGGCTAGTTATGAACATTTCTGAGCCGGGGAAGCAGACCATATTAATTGGACACCCTGACTGGTAAGGTTTACCCAGGTGTAGTAGTAACAGATATTCTGAGAAACTTCTCTCCACAACACAACTTGTCTCTGCATCTAGCACAGATGGACATCAAAATAAAAAGTATCAAGCAAAAATTATTTCCACGATGGCTCTTTCATCAAGGTAGTAGTTTCTCTGTTGCCAAACCCAAAGCTTAGAGACAAAAGCATAGCAGCAATAGTTAAGGCAATTAAAAGAAGGTTGCCTGCCAGCACCCCTTTCCAGAAAAGAACTGAGTCAAAAGTATTATGAAAGTAGATGTGTCAGATGCTGGCAGATCTAATCATGTTATTGTTTGACATATTCTTGCACAACCTCTCACATGCCTTGATTATGCTCAGTTCCCTTTGAGCTGGGCTCTGTACAAGCCCATAGGAAACACATTGTGCTTGTTTCAAAGAGCTTACCCCATGAATGCTCTAATTCCCCTCCCTGGATTTTCCATAATCAGTTTGTTCCTTGGTGTTTTCTCACACACAAAGTAAAATTCTTCTTATTTAACTTACCCCCCAAAGAGCATGGGACGTACTGGAGCAGGATTATATCTGTCACAAGCGGCAGAAATGACTGTGGGTTTTATGCAAAACAAATCCTGTAGGGATTGTCCCAAATCCACACAAGTTTCTTTCCCGTCTGTCTGCCTTGGGACCTCAGATCAGCCGTTTTACTTTTCCATCTTGTTTTTAAAGCTGCTGTGTCCGACAGGACCGTGCCAGCCGCTTCCCCGTGGCTCTGCTCGCTGGGGCTGCAGGCCCTGCGCCGAGGCGCCCTTCCGCAAGGCCGGGATCAGCCCTGCGAGGCCTGTGCCTCACCTCCTCCCGCTCTGCCCAAATTAACCACACCTTGTTGCAAACTAGACTTTGGGAAGTTCTCTTTTTTTAGACTTGCTATGAGAATCACCTTTCCAGTTTGGAAATGGGAGCGTACCAGACCTCCAGTAGATCGGGGACCAGACGACATGCCCCCCTCTTCGTCAGCTTGGCTCTGAAACGCTCAACTCAGAGCCACAGGGTGTGTTGCTCAAGACAAATATTTACACACTCAACTTCATTTCCTTATGCAAGTTCCTGGTCAACGTATAAAAATGCAGTCACTGTGATTTGAAAACCTAAAATACCCACATCTATTAATAAAGCATTTAAGAGGAGAGACTGGTCTGTAATTGCACAGCTGAAACTGTTCATTTTCCTATGGGTGCCAATTATTATTGTTCTCCTCAGCGGCATCTCCACTGTAGGCTGTGGGGTAATGAAGAAAGCTGAGTAAATAGTGCGTACAAGATATCTGTGAATCATTAACAAAGTCATTAAAGCAATTATAGAGGATTTGTACTGAAACAGGGTCCAGCATAGAGAAGGTTAGTCTTAGGATCCTCCCTGTATGCAAACCCATTTAGATCAGGCCTCTATCAACGTGCAATTAAGCTGTTACAGCCATCACTGCTCGATGGCTTGATTTCTGGAAGAGCAGATGGCTCACAGCTTTTACTGGAAACTTCAGCCATTTTTGTTTCAGTGCTCCTTGTTCTGTACCTTTATGTCCTCGTGCCTGAAGAGTGAAGCTGGAGTGGTCCTGCGGTGGCATCCGAAATGCAGCCCCACTTCTGTTCCCACGTCTGGTGCAGAAAAGCGAGGAATTTGCTCTCCTTTAATTAAATGGCCTTCGGTGACGGTCATTCATTTTTCTTTGAAAGTGCTATGGAATGTAATCCTTGAAAAAACAAACCCACTACGATTATGTACTGCTGTGGTAGAAGAGAAGACACAACAAGGTTTCCACAGCAACTATTAGTGGTGACCCAGTGTACACCGTAAGTATTATGTGACTTCATTACTTCTAAACCATTCGATGGTCCATATTAAACAACATTAATGGGAATAGATTCAGTTACAGTTTTAATACCAAATCCCAGTTGATGTACTTGATGTAAATAGGTTTACTGCAAGCTATAATTCTTTAAAAACAAACAACAAACCAACCTCAAACAGAACAGCAAATAAATTGTCAGGCCAATGTTGCTGTAAGACTTCAGCTTTTACATCTAAGGTTCATTCGTTTCACTTGCAGGTACATTGCCCTTTCTTACAATTTAATCTTACCTCTACTGGATGCATAAATATTAAAAAAAATATCTTCATATGAAGTACCAAAGAATTGAAAAGTGCTCTGTCCTTGAAGGCATTATCAAGGCTCTTCACTTGGTGGAAGGGGATGTTTTGCCAATGGAGAAGTGAAAGGGGAATGCAAGGGGATAAACTGAGAAGATTCAGGATCCCTGTAGCCCCTGTTGCAGAATAAGTTTAATCAACCTGACTTTTTAATCCTATTCTATTCTTTTAAATATATTCTTGTGTTTGAATAACTTCACTTAGCATTAGTTAGCAGGAGAAGGAATTCCAGACCCCATAGCGTGAACTCATCCTGACCTGTTTGCTTGGCTACGGGAGACCTTGGAGAAGATAAGGAGGAAAATCCATCAGCAGAGACTGCAAACCATCTAGATATGAACAGCGAGTGGCCCATCATGAGTCTGGAGGCAGAAAACCAAAAAGGAGCAATTGAGCCTCCCGACCACAGGTTACTGTCGGACCAAGAGGCGTGTGGACGGTGAGTGAAGACACTGAGCACAGGGCCAAAAGGCACATGAAGAGGAGTTGCATAGATTGTAACGGTTTGAAAGCCCAGGTTTTCTCTGTTTTGGGGTCCCTCCCTGGAGGGATCCAGCTTGAGCTGTCATTCTGCTGTGCTATCCAAATAAATTAATTATTTTTCTAAGATCAGACATCTGATTTTTTGCTGACCCACAGCAAAGATCAGCAGCAAACTGAACCACCGTTCTTGCACTCTAGCTATGGAGATAAATTGTATATTTTTTTCGCAATAAATCTTAATGAAGACCACTAATTTATGTCTTTGGCCTGCTTCCTCCCTCTACTGGTCTGAAACAGAATCTTTCCTATAGGAAATTCCAAGACCTTCCATACTAAAATCTGACCTTTGTATTTGTAATACAGGAAAGAAAGCACGATGCCCCTGGACTTTGCTCTCTGCAGTACCAATGAATTCCATGCCACTGTAGTTCATGGACAAGGAGAATAGACATCTGTGATGATCTGGCCATATTCATGCTATTTCTTCTTAAAATACCTCCTCTCTGTAGGGCTTTGAGCTTGAATAGTCACATGATAGCATGAGAGTTAATCACAAATCCATGATTTTCTCTCTGCTAAGCAAAATGGAACACAGGAATGCGAAAAGGTGGGGGACAACTGCCATTTTAAACATATCGTAATGGCAAGAACGTCGCAAAGTCTCTGAGGATGGGAGTTTTTCACTTAAGAGAAGCCAGCGTGGATGAAGGCTGAGTTCCAGTGATGTTGCCACTGTGTTCCTTCTCACTCATGTTTCTCTCTCCTCGGGCAGCCACATAGTGAGCTACCTCAAGGAACTCGTCTGCCCAAAAAATGCCTTTTGATAAACCTTCCAAAAAGTTATTTTTTAGCCAGCAACTTGCACTTCAGTCAGCTTAATGTGAGAGTGAATCACGCCTGACCACAGTTTTGACATCTCCGGGTTCTCCATTTTTTCTCAATCTAGCCTTAATTTGACTTACCATATTTCCCGTGCTCTCCTTCCAGAAGGAGCTGATCACTCTGTCCCTGGTTCATCTTCGCTTTATGCCCGAGAGCTGTCCTTTAACCTATGGCACCAACACACAGCTAAGCATGGCAACACTGAAGCCCGCCTGCGTGCTCTGCTGGATCAGGCAAATGTGTGTTCCCACGGGACGCAGGGAAACAGGCCAGTATGGATGACACTCATATCAACATACCCTGGACATCCATCTTCTTCATGGTCCCTTCCTCTAACCTACAGAAGAAATATTGATTTTCAGCATGACTCATTGACAAGTTTTTACCTCGCTGTTTGCCACTGACGAAGCTTTGAGTCACTGTCTTCCTCTGTCCCCAGCACAAAACCAAGACGATCTCCTGCAGCGCTGAGCTCTCCAGAGGCCACCATAGGTGGCTGCTGCACCCCAGCAAGTAGCCACTCCACGGCACCGGGATGCTGAGGTTTGTATTCCTGGGGCAGGAATCCACTGCATTCGCACAAGCAGCGGATCAGGGAAAGCAGAGCCACAGGGGAACTTTACCAAGTCTGGGCACATCACAGAGCTGTTGGCACGGAGAGCCCAGATTCATTCCTGCACTGCAGGTTGCTTTGCTTTTACTGGTGCAACCTCAGCAAACCCAGTTATTCAGGGCATATAAAATTAATGGATTCCCCCCACCCACCCTGGCAGCCTGCAGCTCAGAGTGCAGGAGGCGGGGAAGACAGAAAAAGATTACCAAAAGTAAATGTAAAAAATCTAGCTTGTAAGCACCATTAGCCTTGATGGCAGTGTGAAACGTTTGCTGAGGAGCTCAGAGAAAAGGAAGAGAAGAGGAGCAGATACTTGACAGGGTGAGAAAGTATATAACCTTGCTATCAAAGGAGAAAAGACTATTAAAATTAAAAAAAAAAGCCAAACTCAGCATTGAGGATGGCTGAGCAAGTGTTTAAAACTAATCACAATTTGGAAAGGTAAGCAGGAGTTGTGAAGCAGGAAAAAAAGAAACAGGCAAGGCCAAACCAACACAGCCAAGGAAAGGACAGAAATACTCCAGAAGCAACCCACAAGCAGCAGAATTTGGTAGTAGGAGAGCACATCTTAATGGCAGTTTCACACACTCTCACTTGCAGGGCTTTCCAGCCCCTAAATAGACACAAATGAGCAAAGGTACAAGGGGTGCCTGTCTCCAGGTTAGGCTCTTGTTGTATGCCAATAACACCAAAGCACACAAGAGGGGTCAGCCCATGCCCCCCACACTGAGGTGCCTATGCCTGCACACCCCAGAGCGCTGCAGCCATCCAGCCCCATCTCATCCCATCCCATCCACCAGGTCAGGCTGCTCCCACCTCAGGGAAGCTGCTCAGGATCATCACAACCTGCAAACCCTGGTGTTTCTCCCTTTAGCTGCAGTACTTGATGCTTAGCCCCTGTGCAGCAGAACTGAGGTGGGTGCAGCCTCCCCCCAGGAGAGCAGAGACAGGCACAGGCTGGGGCTGCACTAAGGAGCTGGGGGATTTTATAGCCCAGGCCTTCCACTCCTAAATGTAAGTTTCTGTTGATGCATTAAAGAGAATTAATTAAACCTGAAGAGCAGACACCACACCCTCCCAGCCTCAGCTGGGCCAGAATCTCACCTCCCAGTTACATAGTGAAATGTACCCAGGCTGTCTGGGTTCAGGTAAAAATCAGTATATGAGAGTTTCTTTGAAAACCGTTACAAGCCCCTGTTCTCACTGCTTCGTTTGATGAAGGCAGTGACACATCCTAACAAAGTGGCCAGGCTGTAAAAGTAGACATTTAGCTTCTGGTTCCCTCTAACACGTTTGATCTCACATTGTCCATCTCTACATGCTAGGATTAAATGGGTGGGCAAGAAAGCAAGAGGAGCAGGCTGTGCTTCCTCCCAAATCCCCCCAAATGGAGCAGTTTCTCAGAAGGGGAAACAGTCTTCTGCAACGAACAGACGTGGCTTTGCCATGAAACAGGGCAAGAGAGGCGAGGATCACAGTGGGTGCCAAATCCTTCTTTATCCACGCAGACAGCCAGGACAAGGCTTTGATTTCTCGACAAGCACCATCTGTGTTAGAGCTGCTGGTTGTGCTCATGTACTCCCTGCGGTGCTTAAACAGAGCAACTGGGCACTGTCTGCACAGAGACGATGAGCACAACCCACCCCTGCCCCGAGCACGCAGCGGGGCTGACGGGAGCCGGCCGGGAGAGGAGAAGGGAAACGCCACCGGCGCTGGCTGTGCCCGGGAAGGGACACGCTCAGGGTGTCTGTGCGAGCAAGGAGCCACGAGCTGCTAAGCCGGGGGAGCAGGAATTGCCAGCACGGCTCAGATGGGTCCAGAAAAACAGCCCTGGCACGCAATAAAACGTACCCAGACCTTCCTGCTTGGCTGCCGTTTGCTCACTTCTCTTCATCAAACGAGCGATGATTAATCCCGCCAGTTTAATACCCTCTTTGATTTCTGATGGCTGGAAGGACCCACATCCTCTCACCAGCTTAACTTGTGATCATCATTTTGTAGCTCGCCCCGGATAAACTCCTGTTTGCGCTGCACACCTCAGCCCTGGGCCACCGGCAGCTCATGCGGGTGTGACTCCCGTTCGGCCGTGGGTTTCAATGGCATCTGTACTGGTGTCAAACGGGCGTAACAAAGCAGCGGATCAACTCCGTTATCCCTCATCGTGTGCCCAGGCTGCAGAATGGGTGCTGGCCCAAAGCCGCCCTTTGCGGGCCAGACCCTCCATGACCCTCCGCACCTCATGGGGCTGGACCCGACCTCATCTCCTCAGCAGGCTCAGTGTGCTTCTGCCTGTCCTCTCTCAGCTCCTCCAGTCCATCTGCTGTTGGAAATTTCCCTAACGCAATGCTGAGCAGACTTGCAAAGTCTTAAACAAAAAAAAGAAAAAGGCAAGCTGGGGGAGGAGGAAATAAAACTGATCCCATTTCCTAGCATGGCTTAAAGATGCTTGCCATCAGACGCTGACAGTGCTCGTGTCATGTCTGCTTACTTCTTGAATTCCCTCTGCAAGTTACTCTAGTCAGAGAAAAATAAAAGTGATGAGCAGCGCTGACGTGTACATGCTCTGAAGAGGACAGGGGCAAAGTCCTCTGTGAGGTTTTAAAAATAGATGCGCTGCAAAGGGTACAGAAAGGTAGACTAAGAGTTTCTTTCCCGCACATGCAGCTTCTGTAGGCACTTTGAATGCTGGTAATGTCACCAAACGATTTACTGTATGTATTTAACTAGGATGGCAAGGCGCACTGCTAGGCGACTGTCAAAATGCAAGGATTTCATGGTTTGGCATCATTATCTAATCTGCTCCTCCAAGACAGCAAAAAAAGAAAAATCATACAGCTTTTGCCTTAATCACTTACACAGCTTCCTGACATATTTGCAGCAGAAAAATTAACACATCATCAGTTACTGCAGATCAATTTGATGCATGACAGATTAGGAGCTGGAAACAGAGTGGGGATGTTAGTGTTTCGCTGGGCATTTTCCACTTCCAAATCATACTTCTAAGCTTCCTGGAAACTACTATAATATACACAAGTTCCATGGGGTTTTTTTGTCTCCCTCCTTAAAGATAATAGCAACAGTGCACAATATCACAAACTCTTTAACCAATCAAGCACACAATTAACAACCAATTTATGTGTTTTGTCTGCAATTTTCCTCAGCAGCAGCTTTACTGGAGACTATTGCACAGTCTTGGCTAGGTTAGAAAGATCAGATTTGCCAAGACAGTTGCAATTAATTGAAAGTTGTGTCTATTAATTCCAAAGATTGCTGAAAGAAATTGTATACTCAGGTCTGCCTACCAAGAAAAAGGCATTCACAATTATAAGGAGATGATATCCAGTTCATTTAAATAAGTTTTTATCACAGGTTAGTAGAAGGCTGTACAAGGCCAATTAAATTTCTTATTGGCATTAAGTCAGAGACAACTGTTGTGGTAGGAATTCAAAAGCATTATATTTAGAGACTGATTTTGCAGTGAAAATACATCAGTGGAAAATGGAAAATACTCCAGTTACCAAGTACTCAACTAATGCATACTAAAACTGAGAAATACACCCAGGAAATTTACTTTAAAAATACACACTGGACTCAGTAATTCTTCACAGTCACCAGTGGGTAATACCGTAAAGGGAATTTTGATTTCAGCACCTTAATCCTAAGCTACAAAAGAAGAGCTAGTTTACTGAGAATCTCCAACCAGCGCCTGCATTGTGGAGACCATCAGCAATATCTTCCTGGGCCTCGGGTAGCCCTGCGGCAATTTCCCCAGCACTGAGGCTGGCTTACCTGCACACCACAGCCAGCCTCAGATCTGGGTTTGTTTTAACGAGTCTCTGGCGTTTATATTACTTTACTTTTGTAAAGAAGCGGACATAGTAGGCCTGATTCCTACCCACAGATACATCCAGGGTATCAGTGGAGTTGACCCGGCTTAAGTGGGAAGAGATGTCTTCTGCTTTGGTGCACCACGCAGTCCCAGAAGAAACGAAGGAAGTTCCCTCACCTGCCTCATGTTAAAAAGAAATCACATCTTGGGGTGCTGGAGAACAGCAGATGACATCTGGAAGAGGAAATGAATTATTCCTATTATTAGTGCGCAGAAAAATTGATAGTTCCGTAGATCTTTGCAGGACACGTACAAAGACACTCAAGATGTGTTTGCACTAACTGTAACAGAAAGTCTCCCCCCACACCCAACTACCAAAAATGAAGTTACAATTCCAACAAAGTATTCAGAAGAATG
>NW_009615463.1:0-12863 GCF_000690535.1 Cariama cristata
GGCGTTCGGCCCTGCCGACCCGGGCAGGCAGGAGGGAGAGCGTCCGGGGGATGCGGGCTTGCGTTGCACGACGTGTGCGGGAACCAACTCTAGCGGGAAACAGTTCAATGGGCCAGACTCCAACAGAACTGACTCCTGCAGCCATGAGTCAAATGGCTGTTCGGCTGGAAGTTTCGTGAGGCGAGGCAAAGTTAACAGGTAACTCTTGACAGCGTGTCGAACCGGTTGTCCTATTGCTTGAAATGATGTGTTTAACATAAGCAGAGAGATGAAGTCAGGGTCAAGGACCTGGCGTAGCTGTGATCCAGAGTTCCTCTCGGGGCTCCCTTCAGTACACCAGGGAAGCTTGCCTGAATCGCAAACCGTGATGTCTATAATGGTCTCACGCCTAGATTAGGTTGCTGCTACATGGTTCCTCATAAGCTGTTTGCTTAATTCTTAGATTGGCTGATCCAGACACGTCATTGACCCTTTTGTGGCTTCTATATATACTTAATCTAAAGACTGCATTTAGCAGAATTTATTTAAATGAAATAGAAAATTATTTAGCAGAAATTATTTAAATAATATTTTTCTGAAAAGCTCAGAAATTCATTGAGGTGCTAATTTCTTTTTTAATTAAAAAAAAAAAAAAGCCATTCAAGAGGTATAATTTATGAACTGACATGCAAGGTTAACATGCAATACTTGAACTTACTTAACAATTCACGTAGTAAGAGTATGATACTAATAAAAATGCCAAGTGGACAAAAGTTATTTAAAATAACAGTGTTCATATCTCATCTGTGGGATTAGAATCAATCTGTGTTTTGAAGATATTGACTGCTTGTTTTTCAGTGAAATATGCAAAAGTAAGAAGAGGGAGATTTTGCTTGTTCATAACCTTGCAGCTGTTGAGGCCAACAACTCTGTTAAAAGTATAATGAAGACTTCCGAATCACGTGAGGGATGAAATCTTTGCGTCAGGTGTATTTTGAGGACCTCACGTTTCCCTGAAGTGCTTATAATCAGATGCAGACTTCAAGGCTAGAAAGACATATATACATAAAGCATCAGCACCTATTCATGATTTTAATACCAGTGAGATTTAGAAAATCTATAGTAAACATCAGCTTATTTTTAGTTGCTAAGCATCCTAGCAAGCGGATGGGTTATGATGGGACTTTGCTATCCATAACATGTTGGAGTTGGAAGGGAGGAAGGTAAAGGAGAAAAGATTAAGTAGCAAAGAAGAGAGAAAGATACAACAGGAAATACAGTGAATGAGCATTAGGATATCTCTGGATATTCTTTGACTCTGCGGCCAAGCGCATAAAATGTTAATTTAGTGAATAATTTTAATGAATTCACAGAAAAGAAGCTCCTGTGCCAGAAGTCTCTGGTAAAGTTTGACCTCTGTTTTACAGTGAGCAGGCGAATTGGAGCCAGTCTCACAGAGATCTGATGATGATGATCCAAGAAATCAAGAGGTGTTTGCCTGAAGAGAAGAAGAGTTCCAGCAAGCCCAGTACTATCAGTGCTCTCAACTATGCGTTGCAGTGTGTCCAACAGGTCCAAGGTATGTGTGGAAAAAAATCTGGAAATGAGAAGCTGTAGAGCAGCTTGGTTTGGATAGATGTGTCTGGCAACAAATAACATTAAAACAAATGAAAGCATTCCAGTTATCCTGCAAACAATTGACTTTCTGAAGCACTGTGGGTTTTGTTTGGTTTTTTTCTTTTTAATAGTCACATTATCTTTTTGATTGAAATGCCCACCTACTGCTTCTCTTTTCTTCAGAATCCTATAGCTAATAGGTGGCTACTACTAACTTCCTATGTATATTGAAAAAACAACATTCCCGTCCCACTTTGAAAAATTATTGGATAGTCTGTGTTTTCTGGCAGGAATAAGTAGCTAAAATTGTTCTTTTACCATCACGTTCTACTACATCCTTTCTACTTCCTCATGCTTGTTTTCCGTAACATGAACAGGTCACTCCAATAGTATAATCAGTATTCCTTTTTCCTTTGTCACTATGCAGACCTTCCTCATCTCACCTTGGACTTCACCAAAAAGATGACAAAAGTACAAGGGCTGTAAGAAATATTTTCAAAATAGTCTCCTTACTGACTTCCTCGTGTTTGTTTTGCTTTTCCTGTTTTGTTTTTTTCCAATTAGCAAACAATGACTTTTTCCAGGCTCTGAATGACCGAAGAGTGTTTCGGACGGATGTGATGACGTACAGCATAGAAGAGCTTGTGGCAGTTGCATCTGAACACACTCCAAAAAACACTGTAAGGAATTCAGGCACACTCAAGGAATTCATTACTTGCTGTTTCACTCTCTATTTAGTCTCCTTACATCGTTTTGTGGAAATTGGACATGTAAAATTGAAAAACCTTTTAAGTTTTAGGCAGGCAAACCTTTGTGTTTTTAAAGATAGGTCAAGACTACTTCTTACCCGTGCTGACTCAGGGTACTCAACAGCAGTGAGTGAAGAAATAGCTATTTTACTTTTTTCTTTTTTTTTTTGCCAGAAGCAGATATCTCTTTGAGACTCTTATTTGAGAATTCGTTTACAGCATAGTAATCCCTTGAGACAGACTTAGCATAAAGTTTTCAAAGCTGATCAAGTCCATAGTTGCGAGGGGCTTTGGTTTCTGTTTGTAATCCTGGATGTAATTTTTATTTTGTTGATTTGCAGTATGTGTCATGCTTTCTGACTCTGCTTCAAATTCAAAAACAATGTTTCTTGAGGTTCAGTACTGTTAGATGCCATGTCAGAAATATTGCAAATGCCTTCTACTTGAAAAGTTCTCGGAACATTTTTTATGTGGAATTGTAGTGAATACTCTAAAATTTGGGGAGAAGTGTGTGGAGTGATAACCAGTCATTCTGGACAATGGCAAGCATCACTGTAATCTGTTTCAGTTTTGATATTGCAGCCTGATGAGCGTTTGTAAATCATGAGTAAGCTGCCATAACATTGGAGATCGTAGTAGCTCAGGCACAACTTTAATTGGACGCTAACTTAAGAACACATTTTTGAACCTCTGTCTTAGGTTGTGGTGTGTGATGGGTTTGGGTTGATTGGTTTGGGCGTTGTTTTCATTTTGGTTTTGTCCTTTTTTTGTCCTTACAATATTGCTACCATGCGTTGGGGGAGGATTGCCTTTAACAGTGTTTGTTTTCCAGGACACATTTGTGGCTGTGTTTTCCTTGCTTTCTGGACGCATAGTGCATATTTCTGAGCAGGCAGCATCCATTTTAAACTGTAAGAAGAAAGTGTTGGACTCCTCCCGGTTTGTAGAGCTGCTTGTCCCTCAGGATGTGAGTGTGTTCTACACACACACCGATCAGTCCCACCTGCCGCTTTGGAATGTGGAAAGTCAAACAGGTGGGATTTGGCAATGCTTCTAAATGCTTTATGTGTCTTCCTGTCTTTGCAGAATGAGGACAGAATAGTTGTTCATTTTAAATGCTTATGCTGGCAACATACATTGGCAACACTTGTTCCCTTTCCACTTTGAAAACTCGAGTAGCTATGCAGCTAGTCCTAGCTAGCCTCCTAGAGGCTTAACTCTTACAGAAACTAAAGGTCTAATTGTGAGTTTAAAGTTGTTTAATCACAGAATCGGTTTGGTTGGAAGAGACCTCTGGGATCATCGAGTCCAACCTTTGCCCTAACACCACCGTGTCAACCAGACCATGGCACTAAGTGCCACCTCCAGTCTTTTCTTAAACACCTCCAGGGATGGGGACTCCACCACCTCCCTGGGCAGCCCATTCCAACGCCTAACGACCCCTTCTGTGAAGAAATGCCGCCTCATTTCTAGCCTGAACTTCCCTTGCTGCAGTTTCAGACCATGCCCTCTTGTCCTGTCACTAGTTGCCTGGGAGAAGAGGCCGACTCCAACTTTGCTACACCCTCCTTTCAGGTCATTGTAGAGGGCGATCAGGTCTCCCCTCAGCCTCCTCTTCTCCAGGCTAAACAACCCCAGTTCCCTCAGCCGCTCCTCGTAAGGCTTACCCTCAAGTCGCTTCACCAGCTTTGTTGCCCTTCTCTGGACACACTCCAGCACCTCAGGGTCTAATCCACATCTTATGGTTGCTTAGGTGCTTTGTCTTTATGGCCCACTTGCAGCCTGCTGTGAACATAGCTCACTGAACCCAAGTTTTAAGCTGACTTGCTATTTAGGGCTGGCTGTGCCTAAATGGTAACTTTTGAGTCCTATGTTATTTGTGAGCAATTCAAATGTAGCTCACGGACCAAGGCCATGACTTTTGCCCACCTAGCTGTGGGGTTATTCCGGCATCAGAGCTGGAAAGTGCAAAATCCTTGCTACCAAAGGGTGCGAGACATCAGAGGCTGCTAACGTGCCAGGGTTTCCACAACTTGGAAGCCAGTCACGTGCCTACCAAGCAGAGCAGTGGCGCTGCTATGCAGCTGTTGTTATTTTCTTGCTGTGAACTGTTACTGAATTTTCTTCTCCCCATAACTCTTGGCAGTATATAGTTTTTGGTACATGGCTCATAAAGCCAGGAATTTTTGCCTTTCCTTTCCATAGTGATGCACTGGGGAAAGGAGATTTTTAGATCGTATGTGTTTCCGCTGAACTTAGCTCCAGGCCAGCTGTTTCTCTAAGATTGAATGGGCTGGAGAAGAGAGGTAACATTTGAGGTGGGCACAGACCAGTGGCTAATAAAGGGCAGGTTGTGAGACTTCGGTCTTGCTCAGAAAGTCTGGAGAGTGCGGGGTTTAAAATAGTTCTGATAGGTGTGACCTTTTTAAGGATATTAACTGATACTTTCAATGTGTGTTCTTCTTATTAGCTTCTCTGTATGAATATGCCCAGGTGAAATCCTTTTTCTGCAGGATCAGGCAAGTACATCGTTATACTTTTATGTTTGTGAAGGCTGGGCGACGGGTACGGTACTGGGCAGAAACAGTGTTCTGTTGTTACAACTGGCCACTGTGAGCTTGTGGAACTCCATTACAAAATTGGCTTATTGTGTTTAATATTGGCATCCGGCAGGACATGTTTAGATATCTTTCCCCTAGTGATGCTTAAACTTGCATGGGGATGGAAGGAAAACCATTCATATGTGTTTCTTTTGGACCTGTGAGTTTCCTTCAGTACTGTTGTGCAGGAGAAGAATGAGCTTGTGAAAAATTGCTACTCCCCCTTTTACAGTTCGGGAGCAGAGGCAAAGGGTGTTTTGCCTAAGATTGCTCGAGAGTTTGCGACAGAGGCAGCAACAGAAACTCAGTCACCTGAGTCCCAGGATGAGACCGGAATCATGAGACACTACTGGCTGTCACTATGGATGCAGTCTGTTGCTTTGTGCCTGGTAATCTCAGTGCTAAAAGAAGAAAAAAAAAATTGAGATTGGCCTGTTCAGGGGCAGTTCTGTTCCAGACTCGGGTGATCACTTGATTTCAGTAAGAACTGTTTGCTTCTGAGGAAATATAATGCTTATTCTATCTTCCCAGTCGATCATTGATTCATTCATCTTGTTTCAAAAACCTAAGCTCTAAAATCACCTTTGTCTCTTGAATTGTGTGAGTGCACTTGGAATAAATAGCAGGACAGAGATCAGTTTTAAGTTGGGGGAACTGTTTGTAGGATACATAAACATTTTGCCATAGTTTTTCTTCAGATTTTCATACAACTTGAAAATAGTTTTTCACAAGCACATGGTAGGCTTAAGCATGAAAATGTTTTTTTGTGGGTTAAACTTCTGCTATGTCTAATTTCCATTTATATCTTTTTTTTACCCCCCCTCCGAAAGGGGGAGCTGTCAGTTGTAGCTTTTATGACACTAACTTCTTTCCAGAAACATTTTACAAAACTAAGTGTCGAGTAAGAAAGTGACTTTTAGTGTAAGTGGTAATGTCCAAAAATTTATCTCAATTCTTTCTGTCAGAGCTGGGTAAGATTCTGCAATTATAACAGGTGAAAAAGCACTTGCAATAGAAACAGGCAATCACTAATGCAGTTGTTACAAAGCTGCTCCTGCTCACACATGTTCTAGGAGGACAAATCCTCATGGGAGGAGAACAATCCAAGAACAACTATTTGTGAACTGAGGCTGGAGGAGTCTTATTTATGTAGGTCAGTGAAACAAAACTTGAGAGAGACAGATTTTTTTTTTTTTGTCCTAAAAATGCTACAGAATAAACAAGAAACAGAAAAAGAACTGTTTAACTTGAAGAAGAGCACAAGACCAAATGAGTGGTTCTCATGAATACATTTGGACTGAGAATTAGAAGACGGTCTTTAACTGTTAAGAGTAGTGGTGTTTCTAGAACAGCCTCTGAATGCAAGTATTGGAGGCAAAACACCTACTTGGTTTTAAGGGGAGCAAGATTGATATTGCTTATGTTGGCCTTGGATCACAAGGGAGTGTGTGTGGAGGACCTTGGGAGATTCAGATTATCTGCGTCTGTGTGCTCAGCATAACTTCTCTATGCAGGGCTCTCAGCCCTGGTGTAAAGTGTCTTAAGTCTTGAAACCAGTGCGTTAATCACTTTTACTTTTCCACAGGGGTGGTAAAGATCAAGAACAAGAAACACGTTGTTACCCCTTCCGAATCACCCCATACTTGGTCTATGTGTGTACTTCTGTCCAAGTGGATGCAGAATCCTGCTGCTTAGCTTTGGCTGAGAAAATTCACTCTGGATATGAAGGTAAGTCAGGAGACTCCAGTGAAAAAAACAAGCCAATAGGAAAATGCAGTACATGAAATTCTGCTTCCTTTGTTTAGACTTGTGCTTGTGTAGTCTCACCTGTGTAACTTCCAGTTTGTGTGGGTGTGCATGCATGTGAATCCAGAGCATCTGTGCCTTCTTTGTAGGGCCCCGAAGCATTTGACCTCTTCTAGCTATTTTTATTTTTGAGAGAAGTCTGTAGCACCTAAAAATTTGTAACGTTTTTATGAGTTACTGATCAGAAAGCAGTGAACAATTAAAAAGCTCAGGGACCAATAACTCTCAATCATGAGCAAAAGTAATGGTTAGGTTTTCTATCGTAGTGCATATTTTGTTTTAGTAAATATTTCTTTTTCTATTAGCTCCTCGAATTCCTATGGATAAAAGAATCTTCACCACCACTCACACCCCTGGCTGTGTTTTTCTTGACATAGATGACAGGTGAGATTTGAATCTTAAGACCTGTGAGGTATATATGGAGAGGTAGCAAAAAATCCTTTGGTGATGCAGCTGGGGACCCAAGTAAAGGAGTTGAACTGTGCAGTTGGCAATAGCTAATTAAACAAAATAGTTTTGTGTTAGTCTGCTCAGGGAAAAAACATCTCAGACTCCGCAGACGTGATCTCCTTTGTTGACTTAAAACTGACTGCAGTACTGTTTAATTCACATTTTTGTTATCCAGGGCAATGGGGACCTGTGGCAACACAGACAGTGGAAAACCCACGCAACGCAAAGCTCTGGCGATCACAGTGTGGAGATACAGCTGTACTGAGCTGGATCAAATAAATTTGGCCAGACTAAAGCTGTCTCCTGCAAAGCCACAAGGGTGTTTTTACAACACATTTTGCAGCATCCATGTCAGATTTCTTACTGACATTTTGCCTGTCACCTGTTTCTTCAAGATCCCCCCTTTTTTTTTTCCCCTTTGCATATAGACAAGCACAAAACTGCCTGCAAATGGGAAAATCTGTTAGATCTCCAGACACAGAAATGTTTGTCATTGGTATTTACGTGTCTGCACTGCACTGGAGGATTATTAGATGGTCTGGAAAATGTTCTGTAGCCTTAGTTCAAGCCATTGTAGATCGTGCACGGGGACTTCGCTGACAAGCACAGGGTTAAGGATGTAAATACTCAAAACTATATTATAATCAGTGATAATGTGTTCGGGTTTCAGAGCAGTGCCTTTGTTGGGTTATTTACCTCAAGATTTAATTGGAACGTCCATACTGATGTATTTGCACCCAGAAGATCGTCCTTTGATGATTGCTATTCACCGGAAAAGTAAGTACAGTTGCTTTAAGAGGAATTTCTACTGGTTTTAACATTCTTCCATTATCATATTGCTTCACCTGTGACTGATCTGTGGTCTAGACAAAAATAAATGAATTAATGAATTAAAGCAACCAGTTTGAGATCAAAGCAAATGCAAACCCAAAGTTTTAAAGGACTCCAGTCATTAGTGTTTGTGCTTGCAGTACTGTGTCATAATGTAAACTAAACCTTGTTTCTTGCTTGTTTTTTTTTTCCAGTCCTGAAATTTGCTGGCCAACCCCCTTTTGAACATTTACCTATTAGATTTTGTACTCAAAATGGTGATTATGTCATACTGGATACCAGCTGGTCCAGTTTTGTGAATCCTTGGAGCAGGAAAGTAGTGTTCGTCATTGGCCGACACAAAGTCCGGACGTAAGTCGGTTGTACAATGGATCTATCAAAGTGCTTTTCATTGAATACTCTGCAAAATAAAACAAATCTTGGTACTGAACTAGAGACGTAATGTTGCTCCTGCAGTCTGTGACAACTATGTAGCATCCATCTTGCAGCCCATTACTTTAGAACAGCATTAGTCTTGTTTTTTAAGTATGAAAATAAGTAAATTACTTTCAAGTAAAAGGCAAAGCCAACTTTTTTTCAGCATATGTTTTTGCATGTGATTGATGTCCAAATATTGTGACAATGGACGTGTCTAAATCAAAATACCAGTTTTAGACAAGCCGAGTAAAAGCTGAAAAGCAATTTAAAAAGTAGATCACTTTAACAGATAATTAGTTGACATTGATTCATGATTGGCTCACAAAAAAATCCCATAGTAATGACAGACATGTAGCCAAAATCACCTTCTGACTTGTTTTCTTCTGGAACATTCACTTGATACAGAATCTAAATATTTACCAAGGTGACCTCTTTTAAAACTGCAATTAGTATCGAATGTGCAAGTTAATTTTTCAGATATTTCTCCTTAGTTTCCAAAAGATTTGGAAATGTGACTGACTGCTGCCTTCTTACCTGTTTTTTTTTCCTAGGAAATGGCTGTTTGGGAGGGCCTTTTGACTTTTCAAAGTGATCGTTTATTCAAGATTTTATGGGGTGTGAATTTGTCTTCCGTGTGAAGGAGACAGAGGAGTAGATGCTTGTCAACCTTGACTCGAGTCACTCTGCTGGTGTACTGACTTCCCTGGGGCTTTACATGAAGCACTGCTCACATAACACTGCCCCACTACCCTAGCAGAGCTGCTAGTGGAACAGATGACATCCCTTTGTGTTGATTTGGCGAAGCAGTCAAAATAAAATAATGATAATTAAAAAAAAGAATCTGTTTTAATTCTGTCTTATAGCTACCTTTTCTTCATCAAATTAAAATTAATAATGAAATTTTGTTTGGTCTCTCCAGAAGCCCTCTGAATGAAGATGTCTTTGCTGCAAGAAGTAAAGAAACGAACAGTGTTCAGAATGAGATAAGAGAATTGCAAGGACAAATTTACAAGCTACTTCTGCAGGTAAAGGAGATTAAAGAATTTCAAAACACTGACTGGCCTTCTGAATGAGAGGCTAAAGAAACTTGGATCTCTTTAGAAGACTATTTTGGAGATGATCTTCTAAAAGATCTGAAAGGAAAGTTCTAAATGGAGACAGGTTGTGTGACAGTATTAAAAATACGGCTCTGGGTAGCCCACCTGACTAGAAAAAAATATTTTGTCTGACATATTTACCAAATCTTTATGTTGAGAGATAAATCTGCATCCTGAAACAGCTTTAAGCATGGCAGAGAATTTTTTCCGAGGAAGTGATAGAGCCCAGAGCAATACTGACTTTTCACTTAATTTTCTATGTCTACTTGAAGTTCTGTGTTGCAAAGTATGTTGTTCCCTTCTTGTTCTCTAAGAGGATGATTTATTTTTTTTTAATTATGATTTTTTTTCCCCTCATACAGCCAGTTCACAGCAATGTTTCCAGTGGTTACGGAAGCCTTGGAAGCAATGGCTCTTATGAGCACTATATCAGCATAGCATCTTCGAGTGATTCCAATGGGAATTGTGCAGAGGAATTACAGGAACCAGTAAGTCTATAAATACATCACTGCCTGCAGAGTAGTAAAAATACGGTTTTAAAAATGAAAATTTTTACTGTGTACATATGCGCTACTCGTCATGAATTTTACTGAAGTGGGAAGATACAGCTATGTTCAAGCTAAATGTACTTAAATTGGTCAGTTTTAGAATGCTGGCTTTTTTTTTTTTTCCTCTTAATTTTGCTGACTAAAATGAGCAGATAACTACTACAGTAGTTCACTAAAGTAAATAAAAGACTTGCTTAAGATCAGCCTTCTGAAAGACCAGTGGACTTGGAGAAAAAAGTGGAAGAACCATGCAACTAGAAGAAGGATTGATGCGTATGGAGGGATTTCTGTTTGCTTGAGATTTTCTGTTTTGTTTTGAAAAGAACAGTAGATGTACACTGTAGACTGCTATAGAAGAGAGTGGAAACAGTGCTGTCCTAAAACAAGCGTTGCAATTACCTAATTTCCTTGTGAGACGCCTGGGTAAGTCGTCAGCTTATTCCCACTCTCAAGGCTTGCATCAGTATTAAAACATTCAAATGCTGAGGCTGTTTGAGCTTTATCATAGTTAATTTAGTTAAATTAACCATGATAATTAGATTAATTAAATTTACAAATACCAATAGATACCAGGCTTAGGCTGACACTCTACTCCCTTTTCAGTTTGGAGAATACAAGAACCCAAGCCCATGTTAATGGTCTCCTGTTGTCTCTTTTTATTCATTTTATTCTGACTTCACATTTTCATGTATCTCAAGATGACATTGCAACAAGTTTGTGCAGATGTCAACCGAATAAAGAATCTAGGACAGCAGCTGTATATTGCGTCAAGGAGCAAGCCACAGAATGGAAATGAACAGGCTGTGAGCTCAGAAATGGTAGGAGGTAAGCTAATGTAATTATAATCCTTAAGGTAACATAAACTCCTGTAGAGCTATAGCCGTGAGTTTGGCTAGTTGGTGTTATGCTGAAGAACTTAAGTTAGCCTTTTAGCATGGCTTAAATGTGGGAAGTGCTTTGTTTTGTTTTTTAAAAAAAAAAATCAAAAACCAAACAAAAAAAACCAAAACCCACCACCAAAAAAAACTCAGCAGATGCAATAACTTTTTAACTGCTCCCTGAAGTATGGAGGAACGTATCTGTCTCCTTCTAGGTTAATGGACTTTTATTTCTTTGTATTTTAACATTTTCTAGTGAAAATGCAGACTTGCTTGTAGCAAGTATAAGTCTACTATGGAAGCTTCCCTTAGTTACTTTACATGGACTCTCAGAAACAATCCATAGGTTGGAAAACACTGCCCCGCTTCCCAATGAGGTAGCGTTTTAGTTACTGAGTGCTTAATATTATGCTAATGCACATTATTTGCGGTTAGGACCTAGTACAAATATATGGAGAAACCTGGATGCTTCCTTAAATATCATAGGAATCTGTATTAAAACATTTTGCACTTTTATACTCTCTACAAAAGTTACGATTAACTCCTAGTCTTGTTGAGCAGAGGACTGCACTGTGAATGTTGATGCTACTCTGACCAGTGTATCTATGCTACAAAAACCTGTAAATTACTGTTAAATAACAGGTTGGATTCTGGGTTGTGTAAATTGAGAGCAGTAATATTAATTGCAGCTTTGTTTACAATTTAAATGCAATTATTTTTTCTATGCTGTTTCCTTTGTGTTTAGTAGTAGTTCTGAGTGGATGTTGAAGGTGGTGTGGGGGGTTTTTTTCTTTGTAGGCATTCTTTCCCCTTCTCCCTCCCCTGCCTTGAAACATGTAGTTTGAGACGAAAATGCAGAATAACTTAGTAATGAAAGCTGTGCTGTCATAGGCCATATATCCCTGTATCATATATATATATGTATTGTAGTATATATGTACACGCATACACGTGTGTGCGTCTTGGTGGGGGTGGTGTTTGGATCCCTTTGAGAGGAGACTTGGAGATTTCTTCTTTTCCAGGGAAGAGACACACTGCTTCCTGTTTTCTTCAGACATCGAGAAGTGATAGCACAGAAGAACCAAGCAACGCATTTTATGATGATTCAAAGAAGACGCCGCGTGTTCCTTCCTATCAGCAGATCAATTGCGTTGATAGTATCATCAGGTAATAAACTATGAGGCGATTTTAGTGATAAAAGTTTAAGATTAATTAGTGGAAGGTAAATATCCAAGCAGTTGGTCTAAACTGGGTTTTGAGTTGTGAGATAAATTTGGGATTGTTGATAAAGTTTTCTGCCTCTCTGGGCAATCCATCCCAATGCTCTGTCAATCTGAATTGCACAGTAATGAAGAATTTAGGACCTAAGATTCTGATCGCAACTACTGATGTTTGTCTACTGCTAGTTTCACCATTGGTGCAATAGGATTTAAGAGAATTTCGATATGTCAATGTCTTCTCAATATACACTTTGAGAACATCTATATAAAGCAGAAAGTTGATATAATTTATAAAATATCAGTATTTTTTAACCCAATGGATAATGTCTTTTTTTCTTTTTTTCTTTTTTTTTTTCTTTTTTTTTTTTTTTTAAGTGTAATTGATATATTTTATTTAAAATACTCCTTGGAAAGCAGATATGTGTCCAGAGCTTCCTGCAGTGAATTTAAAATACTAGTTAACAACCCTTGGATCTCCAGTTTGGATTGTTCAAACGTTTGTCTCTCCAGATGGAGGAAAAACATAAAGTAGGAAGAGCTTCCTGTGATATGCTTTTATTTCAGATATCTAGAGAGCTGCAGTATTCCAGCATTGAAAAGGAAATGTAAATCTTCTGCAAATACATCATCGTCATCTTCAGAAGATGACAAGCAAGTCCAGCAAAGTCAGC
>NW_009615463.1:12894-18704 GCF_000690535.1 Cariama cristata
CGGCATCGGAAGGTAACACAAAGTATACTGACAGTTGTAATATAACCGCAACAACTGATTTATTTTTTATATGCCGCTGTTGTATGTTCCAAGGTTTATGTCCACTTTTTAAATTGTTGTCATACTAACAGCACAAATATTTTGGTTACGTGGTAAATATTTGCTTACCTTGTCTAGATCTCACACTTAAGCATAAGCTGCAATATTAAGTCTTTCAATGTAGACTGCATTGAAAGAACTATTGCTTGTTGTTGCTATATGAACCTTCTGTTGCTCACTCATGTTACCCATGTTTAAACATGTCACCCATGTTTAGTATGCACTGACACTGCACTGGCATATGAATGTTACGTTTATCTGTATACAAGACTGTCTTACTTAATAGTCTGCATAGTTACTGGTTGTTTCTGAACGAGTCAGACTTGATGAAATGGGAACATAGTGCTTGGAATGAAATTACACGTAGAAACTTTGTCATTTACCAATAGCTACTGCTATGCTTGCAGCAGTTAATTCCCAAACTCCAGTATCTGCTGATCGGGAGGAGATGCTGAAAGACCAGACAACTGGAGGCATGGTGGGGGCTCCTCTGGCAGACCTGACCCTGTCCAACAAGGCTCCAAGCGTGGTGTCTGTCACCAGCCAGTGCAGTTACAGCAGCACTATAGTGCATGTCCCACACCCCGAATCAGGTACCGTTCATGCTCGCAAAACACTGACCTGACTCACTGAATTTTAAATTTATACAATGTTTCCAGACTAAAGCTTTGTCCATTTGAGATAAGTTCTTGTGAATATGAACTCTGAAATATAATTAAGATACTTTTAGGGACACTATGAAGAAAACTTGAGCCTGGAAATTTTTACAGTATTTTAATAAAACCTAGTTTTAACAGAGTGCGCTATTTCCTTTCCCCTTTAACTTCATCACCTATATTGCAAACACAACAATGTGCTTTTGGCCATTGAGGATTCAAATTAAAATTACTAATGGGCCAGCATTACTTCATTTTAATGCAGAAAGAAACATAAAAATGAGTATTTAACTGCTATTGTACTAAGAAAATTTGAAGAAAGAAGTCCCTCTGTAACTTCAAAGTCAATTTGAAGTTTTCCAGACCATGAAAAGTAATTTACTTGGTTGATGTTACTGTAACTATATTTGAGTGTAAAGGGTGTTTTCTTCCCCCGCCTCTGCAGCCTGTATCTGCTTAGTAGCTCAGACAAGATTGTTTTCTGTGTAACCCTCTGGGTGTTGTGGGAGTTGACACCAGAAGGCCAGAGCAAAGAGTGAGTGATTTATTTTCTTCTCTCTTTGAAGAAGTGACTACAATGGAGGATACTGCTGTTGGAAGTGAACAAATTGAACTGCCTCCTGTGAATGCTCAGAGTCTCACTATGGTGCCTGAGGACTTAAAGCCAATTGGGCTAACCAAAGAGACATTGTCAGCCCACACTCAAAAGGAGGAGCAGAACTACGTTGACAAGTTCCGCCAGAGGATCTTGCTTTCTCCATTTAGGACTTACCTTCAACAGGGGAGCAGAAGTAACAATGGACATTCCTGTGGCCAAGGTAGGCAGCAGCCTTGAGAACTACGGACTTATTAGATGACTTACAAAGACCGACCTAGCAGTGGAGTCTGGTTCTCCTTTGTATGATTTAGCGAGTATCTTACTATGGCTGCAAACAGAATACTTCCTTTGAACTGCCAAGGCTTGGCAACAGCATTGCCCACACAGAAGATCTGCTCCATCTTGGATGTTGCTATCTTAGACTTTTCACAAAACAGATCATTATTGCAATAAACCCTGCAAATCCCAAGTAGTTTATTGCCTCCCCTTGAGGGAATGTACAAGATCTGATTGGGATAAGCCAAAACAATCGATAAGAAAATTGATGACATGAAGGAAAATATTGTAGATATGTCAGCAATCCATCACTGTAATGTATGGCAGAATTATCCAGAGGAAAGTCAGCTCTCTGAATAAGCCACACTCAATTATCTGGATGTTTTCCTCTTTTCTTTTTTTTTTTTTTTTTTTTCTTTCTTACTTCCCACCCTCCAGGTCTGTCATTTCAGTGAATGTGTGTTTTTCTTCCTCCATAGGAGAATTCCCTTCAAAGCAGATGAGCCCAGCTAGTTGTAAAAAAGGCAAACATGGAAAATTCAAGCGCCAGAAACCTCAGAGACAGTCCTCAGATAGCCACTCTTCCAGTAAAAATAGAAGTAAACTTCCATGTGAGAAGAGAACAATTCGAACACAGACATTCTCTCCCTCAGAAGTGCCCTATCTGAGCTCCCCCAGTATGAATGTCCTTCCTCCTATGGGATTTCCTGTCTATTCGGATCCGCTATCTAGTTTTCCAGCCTCTCCTGTAGGAGAGCAACTTGCTCTTCACTCGTTAAAACCTGAATCCATGTCATCGTCACAACTATGCCGTGAAGCACAGTCATGCCCAGCACTTTATCCCCCATACATAGGCACGTTTATGGCTGTATTTTTTCAGAGTTTCCCCATGTACACTCAGATGCCTCAATATGTCTTTCTTCCTAGCCCTCAGTGTGTTTATCCCCCCTCTTCACATCCATGCACTACACTACCTCCAGCCCCCGCTCCTTCTGCTCCGTCACCGATAGCACCGCGCTCTGTGGATCAGCCCTTCCCAGCCTTTTCTGCCACATCCATGGAGGATCAGCAAGGGGGCCAGTGTGACCCGGCCCTGCTGCTGAGTAGCTCACGGAGCAGCTCCCCGCTTCAGCTGAATTTGCTTCAAGAAGAGCTGCCAAAACCTATGGAGCTTTCCATTAGTACTGCTGTTAAAGCACATGCAGAAGCTCAATGTGTAAGTAACACAAATTTTTAATGTAGAGGAGAAACTCTGACTTTTACGGTGTTCAGTCACCAAAACCAGTGGTCGGGATCTGTGTTTCAGGGTCACTAGATTTTGTTAGCTGCTTTTTCCAGTGGCTGTGCTATGTAGACTGCAGGGCACAAATAGCACAGGAGATGGAGAAAGCTGTTTATACTTGCGCCTGTGGGAACTTGTAATGGTACAGTGTCAGCACTTAGCAAATGACAGAAATGCCTGATATGGTCTAGGCTGCCACAAGCCGCTTTTGCTCAGTGTTTTGGCAGCAGCCTTTTCAATTAAATTGTTGGCTGGAATTTTGGGTTTGGGGCTTTTATGCATGTGGAACTTGGTTAGTGCTGCGCAATTCGCATCCTTTTTCACCCAGTCCCACAGTCTCTGTGGAGAACCAAAACAAAGGGAAGATACGCTTCTAATTACTCCCTCTGTCTCCCAGGGATGCAGCTAATGAACGAAGAACAGGGATCCGTGTGGGTCGGTTTCCATACATGGGCATAGAAAAGGCCTCTCCAACTTCCGCGGTAAACTCAGAGGCAGGAATCTGAGCTCTGCAGGCAAGGAAAAAAATGTTGGCTCCTGAATCCAGATTGGGCTGGAAAGGCTGGATCAGCTGAAACTGCAGGGTAGGGTCCTGAAAGGGGAGTTGGTGTACCCATAGGTGCTGAAGCAGTAAGCTGAGCTTCACATAGTGAATCAGGGGAAGACTTTCTCATTTTCCCTGAAGTGCACCATTGCTTGATGTGTGTGGCTGCTTCATGCTATCTGACAGGACATGAAGGGAACTGAATGCCGCTCTCTTGTCAGCAGAAAATACTAACTTAATGCAACAGTACAATATCTTGACCCAGTGGGGAAGAATCTACAGCAGAAACCAGTAAACTAGAGTCCAGATGCTTGTGATTTCACCCATGAAGAGTGTTATCCTGAGTTCTAGACCACCATTCATTTTCAGAGCTAGAAACTCCAAACTTATTGAATGGATATGAGAACTTAGTCAACATGTGACAAATTCAGTAAATGCATGAACTTCCTTTTTCAAATTTGAATGTAACTTCCATGGATGTGTGTGTTTTTATTTTTGTCTCCAGGACAATGATCCAGAAGATAGCAGTAACAGTGCTAGCCATTGTGTTTCTAGTGAATTTACTGACCACTTACTGTACGAGGACTCACAGTCAGGTACAGGGTCAGCAGCATCAGGCAGTGGATCAGCTTTATCTGGTTCTTTAGGCTCTGGCTCCAACGAGACTTCTGGTTGTGGCACAGGTAGGGAAGTTCGAGATTTGGATGTTTTGGTGCTACATGGCTTGCTAACATGTTGGTAATTCATAACAAGATACTGTAAGGGGAATGGGAAATCCCAGTAAGAGGATCTGTAGTCTTTACTTTTCACCAAATTTCAGTGTTTGAAGCCATGTTTGTTTCAGTCACTGTCGGTGGAAATGGGAATCTAAGCAGCTGTTCCTTTAACCTGGAATCACTCTTTCATTTTGCTCATTATCACTTTTCTCTGCATTAGATACTGGTTTACATCTTATTTGAGTAAAGGTAAATCTGCCCAGAGCAGGACCTTTTGAAACAGAAGCAGAGAAATTGAGCCAATTAATTTTGAAAAGAGTGAATAGAGCTTTGGAGATCTTGAGTAATGTAATAGAATGCACTTTATCTTTGAATTCTCAACAGATAGTAATCACTTGCTAGAGCAGTCATCTGGGAGTACCTATGTTCATATTACAGAACTAGTTTGCAAGAATACACTGGTGTTCTTTTACTTTTTGTGCTGATTACTAGGATTTCTCAGGCATCTGCATTCATTTTTTTCATGGTAATTCTCAGCAGGTAGCGGGAAAAGCAGCAAGTATTTTGCCAGTTATGATTCTTCTGAAGCTTCCAAAGAAGAGAAGAATCAGGAAGCAGAAGAAAAAGGGACAGCTCATAAATCCAAACATGAGTCAGGCTGGGTAATGATGGATCACACACCTGAGCGAGTTCTAATGACTTACCAAATGCCAAACAGGTTGGAAAACATCAACAATTTCTGCCATGTAGTTTGGAATTGCGCATAGAACTGTAGAATTAAAAACAAGACTGTGGAAACAGTGCACATACCAATGCAACTCCAAGAACGTGTATTAATTTACTGTTTGTGCATTTTAAGCCCTGGTTGTTTCCTTTTGTCTATTTTTTTCCCCATTTCCCCCATCCGTTAAAATATGGTAACATGTAACCTTTTTACTGCAGTATTCAAGGGAGTGGTTATCATCCTGTACTTTGGATGCATAAAGGGGTAAAAATACTTTTGTGTTATTTGCAAGTTGCTTGCAAGTAGCTTATAGATAATTTGTAATGAGATTCTGCATTAAAAAAAAAAACTAAAAACAAAACAAAAAACCACCACGTGAAACACCCAAAAAACCCCAACAAAAACAACAAGAAAACCCCTGACAGACCAGTATTGAAAGAAGCCTTATGAAGGTGTATAACAAAGTATAGTTACTGTTTAGTGGCTGATGCTGTCTAGACTTCAGCCATAGATACTGGTGAAGAGACTCTCCCAATGTGATTATAATCAGTGCCTGCCTTGCTTCATTTAGTACAGCTGTGTTCACAGGTATCTGTTACCTGCAGAATTAAAGAGGAAGTTTTAAAGGAGGATCTGGAGAAGCTGACAGTCATGCGAAAGCAGCAGCCTTGGTTTACAGATGGGCAAAAGAAGGAGCTTGCAGAGGTGCATACATGGATCCAGACCCAGACTGTCCCACGGCAAATCAGCACCCAAGTAAGGAGTTGTGAAAGGAATCATCAGCTTATTTGTGCCTTGGCTAGCCAGAGGCAGTGCCATTTCTAACCAGTGTGATCTTACAGTGCTGGGGTCATTGACGGTTATTACTTGTAAATATAAGAAGGAAATGAGCTCGAGTACAGTAGCCAGATCAGG
>NW_009615463.1:18735-33049 GCF_000690535.1 Cariama cristata
ATACCGGTCTTTCCATTGTATTTTTTTTGCAAGATACGCAAATTCTGTGTAGGAAGCACCTGTAGCAAAGTTCGTTCAGTCACACTGTTGGCTGGATGGGAATAGTGTCACACTGTCACATGAGAGTCCATATCTAGTGATGTTTTTTCTGTTAGTGTTTGGTCTTTGGCTCTTTTTCTTACAAAGTTGATTGTTGCTATGACTGAATAGCCTGTAACGCTGGGACGTTAGTGAAGATTAGAGGAAGTGTGTTCAGCAAGCTGAAAAATGCTCATAATCACAGAGGACGTTCAGGCACATGGTAAGAAACACAAAAGTAGCTGGCCTTTGTAGATGGATTAATTCTTTAAGAATTCTGGTATCCTATGCCTGATTATTTTATCTGGTGTAACTCAGGCACTCTGATAAACTACTTCTGATTTATATTAGTATGTGTTAGAGAAGTTCCTAATCAGTTTAAGTGCTCCCAGGTGCTATGGAGAATAAAAGAGCAAGGCAGAACTGGTCCCACAAAGATCTAGGGCTCCAATGATGAGTTGTACAGAAAATTTTGAGGCATGGTGGGCTGCATTCAAGTACTCATGCAGCAGAAAAATCTCATGTCTGTTATAGCACTGCATGTTCTGTGTGCTAGGATTTTCAAATGCTTCATTCTGAGCTGTGGTATTTATTCTTAGAGCAGAAAAACTGAGAAATCTATGTCCTTGGCTCTGGAACAAGACCAGAAAGTTAGTCTTTGTTTACCTAATACCTTGTTGATAAAAATTTTGTGTGTCCTATTGTGGTTACAACCATGTGTTTGATTCAGAGAGCAAAATGACGTCCACTGATCTTGCAGAAAATTCTACAGAATGTTTACATCTCAAATACGATGAGATGTTTTGGTATACAAATATAAATGTTTGATATCTAAGGTGCTAAAACTGTTCCTAAGCAGTCGGTCATGTTTCCAATATAGATTGTCCTTTTGTGAATGCAAGCAGGCTTCTGACAGTAGAAAGAAGTGCAGGATTTCTATTTTAATACTTTATTTCAATATTGTAGCCTTTCTCAAGAACAAGAAAAATCTGGTCTGTCAATACACTCAGACGTTTTAGCCTTTTTTTGTTGGTCGGTATTGTTGCTGTTCAGTCTGCAGTCCAAATTCTTAATGAGCAGCTTGCTTATAAAGCTGAAAGATAAGGCTTTCAAATTCAAGGAAGTCGCATGCCTTTTTATCTCAAAGCTAAAACTGTGTGTTCCAATGACCAAAAAATTCATTTCTGAGACAAGATAAGTCAGAGGTGCAAGAACCTGCTTCTGAAAATAAGATATCTGTGTAATCTCTGCTTTTAGAGAGATTTCAACCCATTGGTGAGAGGTTTCAAGAGATTGCAATATATGATGCTATCAGGATTTGACTCTGAAATATACTCATAAAAAGGAGAATTTAAATTACTATATTCTTGTTCCTTTCCAAAGGGCTGTGTTACATGTGACATCAGGGGACCGAGTTGTGAGGCTGCAATGGCTGATGACAATATGGAAAACAAGGGAAAATCGCCTCCGCTCCTGCAACGCTGAAGACATCAGCACTTGTGTCAGTAAAACTGCTCGGTGTAACTCCCATTCTCTGTTCCTCTGGCTTTGCTGCATACTAGCGGTGAATCTATCTGCCTATCTCTTCCTAACATGAGCGGTCACATATGTGAAACTTAATCTTCCTCCATTACCCCTCCACTCCTGGCATGACTTTGAAGACAATCTTTCTTTTCGCTGGGAGGCTGTTTCCCTTCCTGAACTCACAGACTTGACGCAGAATGGGTTATGTTTCTAACTTTTGCTCAATGATGAGCAAAATACAAAGGTTTTTTTGGTTTTGGGTTTTGTTTGTCTGAACTTGGCAAGTAAGAGGATGAAAAGATGCAGTGGGTAAGAACCTGCAGTGATGAGCCTAGAAGTTCAGAGCATGTTTACTCTCCAGGTACGGTAGATGTGTTGAAACCAGCATTGAAACCAAGCTACAACAGAATGCTCTTCATTTTTGTTTGTTCAATACTTAAAGGTCTAAACTGAAGATCCTAATACTCTGAGGCTCTAAAATCACTGTAGCTGGTTTGGGAATCCAAAAGGCTTTTTAATGAGCAACTGAAAACTGGCCAAGTTGTTCTGCATCAAAATGCCTTTCGCCAGCTTGTGCCCATCAAAGAAACAAACTTGAAGTGAAAAGAAGCAAGGCTATTCCCTATGTTTTTTGTGATGAGTCTTTTGGAACGAAGTTGTTTTATAGCTTTTGCTTTTAAAGCCGTGTTTCTCAAGATAAGGGTTTAAAATTAATTGATGGTAACTGGTTTGCAAATCTGCTAGAGATTAAATTATAAATGGCAATCAAAAAAACCCAGAAGTAACAATTTGGGAGTTATTTCCTTATATAGGATCTGCTTTTTAATAAAAGACACATGGAAAACCTTCTCTATCAAGGCACTATAGCCTAGTTATCAATTCAAGTACCTACATGCGATCTTTCATCTTATGTTGCTAGCACTCTGGAAGGTGGATTTGTATCTTTGGGGTTTTTTGTTGTTGTATTAGAGTAGTTAGAAGAGTTGAATCCAGACATAGCAAATGGGAAATTCTAAGCCATTTCCCTGTTTTGCTTTTGTTGTGGTGATGCCAAAAACAAGAAGAGATTGAGCTTCATTTCCTCTGCTTTCTTGAAAAGTCACATGTTGTGGAGCCAAACTTGAACATCAAACTACATATTTATTGTTTCTTATCATTGTTGACTTCCTGTACAAGTTTTAACCTCTTTCTTTATAACGGAGTCTCTGGCTGCTGAAATCCATGGACGAAAAATGAGTTTGTGCATACTGTGAGTTTAGTGTTCAGAAAGTGGTAACCACTTTCTCTTTCAGTATGTAAAAGGACTTGTTCTCATCTTAATACTTCTAGCTTAAAGCTGAATGTCTCCAAGTGCTCTTCAGACAGGACACGCTTCACTAAAACCTAGCAAATTTTGTCTGATTTCCTCTTTGTTTATCAAAAGCTGGATGTAATCAGATTTTCCTTGTGGTGTTATTAATCACCTTAGCCTTCTCAGCAAAGAGTTTTGGAATGTAACAGGTTATTGACCCTTTTGTTCTGTGTAACTCTTCTTTTTCTGTTATGTGAAGGATTTTCACTTTTCCAGTTTCATTTGCTAGTAAGCTTCAAGTTGTTGAGCAAGTTAAAAATACTGTGAATCCTGCAGATCATTGAAGGAAAACTGTATTTATCTAAAGGTTTTTGTTACTTTTAAAAATGTAATCAGTGACAATCTTTGTCATTAAAGCTTATTTCAAGGAAAGTTATTTTTACAGAATTTTAAGTTTTCAAGGCTAATTTGACTCAGGCAGTGTTCGTTTGATTTATTTATTTATTTATTGTTTTTTACAGTATGCTTGCCTGCTCTGTTTATAGCTACTGTTTTCTATTTATTCTTAAGCTGCATTGCTTTATTTGTCTTTCAGTTTTTACAGCTTGAACTTGTTTTTTCTTGTGTTGTAAATCAGTAGAGGTCCACACATCCTCAGTACTTTTTGTGTTCGAACTTTAAATGCTAATTAAGATAAAAGACTTTGATAGGTGTTTGCATATAGCAAGCTAAGTACTCAAGTAGGAAGATGTGGGCAATACTTTATACCTTTCCTAGTCTTTTTCTAGCACTTTTGAAATACGGTATTCTGCTTTACAACCACACTGCCTAAAATATTTGTTCTAAAACATGTAACAAGATGCTTTGTATGTAGATTCTTTTCTTAATTGGGAAGCTTCTTTACTAACTTAACTGTCAAGTTAGACTGATGCACTAGAATCCATTCTAGTTAGCTGTGCTTAAATTAAAATGACTACTCTAATTCATTTTGAGACTTAGTGAAATAGATTAATATGAATATGCCAGGTAAGGATGGCTGTCTCCTTCAAAATAGTCTAAAAGCCAGAAGGAAAGTTTAGATAATCAACTCTTTTGCTGTACATCATTTCCACTGTTTATTTCCTGAGTATGAAAATGAGATGGTTTGCGATGTCTTAGCAGGTGTACGTGTCATCTATTTTATAAAACAATAGGACTTAGTTTAGGAGAATGGTAATATGTACCTAACACTCGAATAATGCTTTTCATCCATAGGTCTGGAAACATGTCAAAAAGATGACTGTCATTATCCCAGTTCTATAAAAAGAGGCAGAGACACAAAGGACTTGCACAGATGCATACCCCCAGTTCATACCAAATCCAGGAGTATAATTTGGGGATCTTCACTCACTGTATCCTGTGCTGTCTTTGCTACAAGTGGTCAAGATTCTGACCTGTATGTAGAAACTTGATCATATTAAATGTGTTTCTTGTTTGGAGATGTTAGCCGTTCTTCTACCACCTACTACTATGAATCCGTACCCAGTAGGATCATATAGCAACAGAAATCCTTGACAGTTGTAGTGCTGTGAACACCATACTCTCTGACTGTATATAATGAAGATGCATATGGCTAGGAATTTGAATTCAAAGTTTGTAATCCTGGCTAAATCTTAGGTGCAAGATTCCTTGTCTGGGGCTGCACTAGTCCTGGGTTACAGAAGAAAATTATGGTATGGGAGAGGAATGTAAGAGGAATGAAGAGGTGAATCAGTGCCCTGTGTGACAATGAAACTAACTTATTTGCCCAAACACGCAGTCCTGTCTGCAAAACCAGGTTTAGGATAAAAAACAGTTTCCCAAGCTACTCTTTACCCCACTAGAACCACAATATCTTGCAATCAAATGCCTTATCAAGCCTTTTGGGAAGGACCTCATTTCCATTAGTTTTCAGGAACTGGTAGTTTTTACTTCAGCTTACATTAATCTTTCAGTCTTTGTAGTTTGCTGAAGTGGTCGAAGTGAGATCCAGTTCTGATCTGAAAGACCAATGGAGTAAATATTGCAGCCAGATTTGCACAGGCTGTTTGTGACCTTGTTTTGTGTGGCATAATTAAAATGTTGCAGATGGTTTAGAGCTGCTTGGAAGGTCACTTTTTTGGTGATCAAAGGGAAAGCACGCACGTACAGTAATGATGCCATTACTACCCCCTTGGTGGATTTTTACTGGCAATTTTTTTTTATTGTTTTCATAAATACAGAACTTATGTTTTTAAGAGATAAGCTGATGTGCAAATATTTTCATGGCATTGCTATGAACAGGAGGGACCCTAGTGTATTTTTACAGTGTGTGATAAATATTCACTGAATGAGTAATGTATTGGTAAGTTTATCTTTCAGCTGAATTGAGTTTTAAATCACAATTGGATGAGTTTTTACATCAGTTGATAGGAATATTTTATTGAAATAATACTCAGCTGTGGTTGAATTTACAGTTGTGATTTTAACTGTACACTTTAAAGGAGCTTCTGTTTTTATAAATAAAACTGGAAAATATGCTGCAAAGAACTGTTTCAAGTGTGTGTTTACTTTTGTTGTCGGTAATTTGTAGAAAATAGACTTTTAAGAAAATATTCATTAGATTTTTCTGATTGTGCGTAGATGTTGAGGTTGTGGGTACAGTGAAAATGGTCATGTAGTGGCCATTCATCCTGTTTTGTATGGGGGTTTGTGGGTTGTTTTAATCTCACTCTACCTTGCCTGCTTCAGGACATGTTGTTTCCTTTCTAATTACATCCCACAAAGAAGGGCAAGTGCCTTTTGAATGTAGAGGGTTATATTTGGATGTGTAAGCTGTTGGGGTTTGGCATGCAGGATTTAAAGCTTCTGTCTGTGCTGATTTTGTTTGTTAGAAAAGGCCAGTAATAAACACCCTGGGAGCACTTTGGCCCCGCTGTGCTAAAATTTGTGTTCTAGAGGAAGTACAAAGAAACAATTCATAAGTTTAATTCGCAGGCATGTCTCAGAACAGTAAAGTTCTTAACTAATTGCAGAGAAACACTTTGCTCATCTTTTCTCCTTTAAGGGACTTTAGAGAGAAGTGTGATTGGCAGTGCTTAAAGAAGCTTGCAGGAGAAAGGCAGAGTCACTGCAGGGACTACAAGGTACAGAACAAAAGATGCAGCATCATATTAAAACTGGAAAAGAAAGAAGTACTCTTAGACTAAGTGTGTAAATGAAGGTGCTTCTGGCAAGGTAAGTAGTGCAGTTCCCTGAAATGCAGGCATCTCAAATGTAAAAATTGATATATTTTGCTGATGGTTTATTAATTTTTAAAAGAGTCATTTGATCATTCTAAACATAATTACAAATGTGAGCCAAATTATCTAGGTATTTTTGGTCCAACAATGATGAGAAGTGAATGGGCTTGCGAAATTAAAAGTTGAAGGTGGTGCTATGTTTTTATTCAGAGATCTAGGCGATGCCAGTCCAGTTACAGTACTGGTTTGTCAATACCAGTCATCCTCCTGTCAGCTGTAGCTCTTGCTCGCAGTTAAAAACCTGTAGCTTTCACCTCTGTGTGGATGTCGAAGGTGAGATGAACAATGGACTTCTGTGGTTTTGGCAGATGATGAGAGATAAGTATTGGACTTGCGGTGCCTACTCACCCCAATCTCAAAAGTAACGGGGCTGTTGCTTTTCGTAGTAGGCTTGCTCCACAGTTGCATTAACTTTCAGGATATATATTACATACTGCCCCTGTGCAGCTCAAAGAAGTGTCTCTCTGCTTGGCTCCCGTTTGATGCTCATTTGCTGCCTGAAACCCTTACAGGCAGGCTCAGGCTGGCGTAGACGGGGTCTTGCAGCTCATTTCCCCAGCTACAGTTGCATCTTTCTCCCTGCTCCGAGAGCTCTGCCCTGGCCGATGGAAAGACGATCAGCTTGGCCTCCAGTGCTCTTTCTACAATCTCTCTAGTTTTCTGTGACAGCTCCAGCCTTCTTGTCTCTGGTCTGCGGGAGGGAGGAAAAGCTCGGAGCTGAAAGCTGGCAGGAGCTACAGGTTGGAGCGGGATGGAGGAGAAGTGGAGTTTGCCCTTCTGCATTGCAGACTGGCTGGGCTCTCTGCTCTTGGGCCCTGGAACTGAGTTGGTCTGGCATCTGCCACGAAGGTTTCCTTCAGGAAGGAGGCACTTGGGTGTGCAACAGGGTCTCGAACGGTCGTCTTTTTGAGAACTACCGATCATGTCCAAAGATACAGTCTGACCTCCTTCCTGGCCGTGGCAAGGACTGTGAATGACTGGAGGTTTCAGTCTGCTGAAATGCTGCTAGATTAGAATTAGCTGAATTCCCCCCCAGCTCCCACTGCTTTGCTCTGGCCTAGCTTGAACACAGTAAATCGTTTGAATATTGCTGCTTTAGATGCCATAACTGCTACCAAGTATTTTTGCAATATTGAAAGCCGAAACAGTTTGAGGGTTTATAGCTTAATTACCTCGTCTTGACTCCATCCTCATCACCTGACAGCTCTCTTAATTCCTTTATTCTCTTATGTAGATGGCTAGTGAACTTTTTAATACTTGTTTTGTTGATTATGATTCATTGTGGTTTTATTTATTGTCCCTTATGTTTGCAACTTTTGAAGCGGGATTGAATAGATTAATTTCTGCTGCCCCCCACCCCCCCTCCCCGCCCCCGGCTTTGTAGGCTCTACACCTTTCCCTGTCTATGAAATAAATCTATCTTACATGGTTGTTCGTTTAGATAAATTTGAAGTCTTTTCTTACAGGTTTTTATTGACTGATGAGGTGGCAGGAAAGAAGTAATTTCCAGACAGGCACTGATTTGCTCCTTTGTGTAAGAGAAGGATGAATGTCCAGAAGATTTCAAATAGCTGCACAGTGCATCCAGCTGCTCTGCATTTGTAAGGACATTTTTCTTTGTTGTAGCTGACTTCATCTGTCTTACAATTTATGTGAAGTGAACAAGCTGTATCAAGTCTGTAGGCCTTGTTTAAACAGCACAGTCGGAGATTTATGTTGTATATTATTGAGATCAATGTAGCATGTGTATCACTGTTAGGTGAAGTTTACTTCAAGCTTTCTGTGAGCCTTGATTAGCGCAAGATTTATGCAAAGTATGTATTGAACAAGGTAGGGCTTCACAGCTTGGAATGTTTGCAGGTATCATCAAGACTGCCATGACCCAGAGACAATTCCTGGCTCTTTAGCTCTGTTCATTGCAGATACTATCAGGGAGTACCTGGGATTGAGAAGGTATGCTGGTACTCAGACTAGAACCCTTTCGCAGCTGCTCTTTTGTCTTCTCCATCATTTACTTCAGATGCCAAGATATACAACATTATAAAAACCGTGTGGTGGCTCAGGGGGACAAATGTCACTGCCCTTGAGTGCCCAAGTGGGAGGTGGCTTGCCCTAGTAACACTGGGGATCTATGACCATACGTCACCTTCCCACATCTGTGTGTGCAGCCACCTAAGTGCAGGTCACAGCCCTAGAATCTCTGAAGTCATGTCATCCCTGTCTGCCTCCACTGACTCTCTGCAATCTGGATGTAAAGCCTTGACATTGACAACCATGATGTTACCTTCCATGCTGTGCTTGATGATAATCAGACACAATTCTTAAAGCCTGTGCTATGCACAAGTAACAGTGTTGTCAGGGGCAGCTGAGGACTAGGCAAGGTGCTGCAAAGAAATAGTTTTGTGGGTCTTTCTTTACAAGTGACCAAGAGAAACAGTTCTCTCTCACCAGTGGTAGTGGGAGCAGGTGCTCGATCCTGACATGTTCTTGTTGGTTTTGTGGTGCCTTGGGGATGGCAGGAGGGAACTGGGCACTGTTAGGCTGCCATCCCTCACCAGCTTAGCATCCTCAGGGAATGCAGCAATGACCCTTTCTTCCTAGCACTCCAATCTACGTCAAGTGTCAAAGGAGAAAGTCCTCTTGCCTCTGGACTTAGACTAGTTGAGGCGTCACTCTTCTGGGAGGTTTCACGGGACCTCATGGGAATCTTGCTTCACCTGCCTGAGTTCTTTTCGTGTTGCATGTTTATCTCTTTGTCCCATTACTTTATTCCTGTTGTGCTGAACTCTAAGAAAATACTACACTGCTCACAGCATAATTGCAAAACATCAAGAATTTATTAATTTCCAAGTAGCGTAGAGTCTAAAGTTATGAGCTGTCTTCATGTTTCTTCATTCTCATTTTAAATCAAGCAAATCTATATACATGTTTTCAGACATCTGTATAAATTATGCAACCAAAGTCAGGGAGAGTTTCTTCTCCTGTTTACACACAGTATTTCCAGAAGCACTCGGAAAGATTCCCACGTTTCTTGTACTGTTTCCTGTCCTTGGTCAAGAAGCGGCCCAGCAAAGCAATTCGAGGATGGTTTCCGTAGAAAGTCTGAAGTCAAAGAGCATTAGAGAGGTTACTGTTGGATGGTAAATGTTCGCAGCAGGAAAGTACCCTCTTCACTGCCCCAGTTGATTACCCAGTCCTGTATTGTGACTATGGGAAGGAGAGGCAGCTGCCCAGCACACCCTCTGATTTAGATGATGCACTAAAACTAGTCCCTGTCTTCTGCCTTTAGATTTAATTCAGCAGACAAATGAACAGGAATGATGTTCTCCATTTACCTAATGGTTCATAACAAATCTGATAATCCTGTGTAGCCTATGTTGGTGGGGGGGTGGGGAAATGACATGCAGCTAATACTGGTTAATGTACTGACCTGGCCTGGCCAAGCTGGAAATTGGCCTTTGTTTAGAAAGCTGTTTTTCTGGGGGGGTTAGAAGGAAATGCTTTGGATTATTTGCTCTCTTTTTCTTTTTTCCTCCCCCCTCTGCCCTTCTTATCTAACTGCTAAGTGATTCCAGCTTCAGGAACACTGTGCCATCCTTTAGTCTATACTGTTTATGAAGTCTGTGGATCTTAAATGATGTCTCAGTAACAATTCCCTGTAGTTTAAAATGTGCAGTCTTGTTTCAGTGTTTCTTGTTTCAGTGACAGCTGGTCATTCACTTACCTCTTTGGTGTTTTCCCTTGGGTTGTAGCTGCTGGGGCTAAGACCTGGTAGAGGGAAGACGTAATGAAACGTTTTAAGATTTAGATATGGTGAACCTACCCAAGTCATTCTACTGTACCATAATGCTGTAGCCGGCAGAAGTCCCAAACTGGAATGTTCAGAGGACCAGACAGAAAACCCTCTTGCTGCAGCATGGCCAGTTCTTGTGGCACACAGCACCAGCAGGATCTGGGCCTCTGCAGATGCAAGCTCTACTGTGTCCTCTTCAGCAGCATCTGCTGCCCCACAAACCATCTAGTGCTATTGATTCTGCACTTTCTGCAAGCACTGATGTTTTTTAAGAGACACTGCTACTCTGTTTTGTCTGCTAGCTCCTTCTAGGCCAGTCTTTGCCTTGCCCCAGTTTTGCCGTATGGAGATTTTGCCAAACTAACCTGGAGACTTTTCCAGCTAGTATTGAGCTGCAAGCACAGCTGCTCAGCAGGTTTCCCTAAGGTCTCAGTTAACTAAATGACAGCTGTCTGTTGCCTCCACATAATGTCGTATTTCAGTAAATACCAAGGAGCGGGGGTACAATATCTGGGGAAGCTGGACATGCAAACCATGGGCAGTTTTCCATAAATTGCTGTGGTAAATCCTCACCTGCTTTGTTATCTTCAGTCAGTGTGCCCAAGAGCTCTGGCAGAAACTGAAGCAGGGAAGGGCTTCCTAGGCTGCCCAGCCGCTCCAGATTTGATCTCGAATCTTCATCAGCTGCAAATGAGGATGACAGAAACAGGCATACGGTAAGAGTCTTTTGCTTTGAATCCCTGTTTCCATCTAGCTTGGATGATTTCTGATCAGGTCTGTTGGCCCACCCTCTGTTGATGATTATCATGAAATCACTGATCATCCATCCTCATTTAATGACTATAATAAGGGATAGTTGTCGTTTTGGTTTTTTTTTCCTTCTAAAGCTTTGAGAAAAGATACCCTCCTGATGTTAATCTCTGATTCTCATTTCTCCGGCAGATCTTTCTTTAAGAAAGTTTTTTGACCAACAGCAGCCCCTCCTGTCGCTTGGGGAACTCACAACCTAATCCTTCCTGTACCCAGCTGTAGACAAGCCAGACTTGGATATAATGGTTTGTGGGGGGGGGTTTTTTTGGTCCATTTCTTTATCAGCTGGTTCCTATGCTGGAGCTTCTCTATGAATAAAGATAAAACTTCCTATTCAAGGCCTATTAACCTGCTCAGTTTCCCAACTATTAAATGCAATAAAATGAGGGGAAGGGCAGGAATAAATGTAGGAAATCTTAAAACATATTTTGGCAACTATGCTTCTCAGGGCATTTCAAACATCTCTTTCGTTTAATGTGCATAGCAGTACAGATATTACTACTTTTTCTGAAACAACAGATTGCGGATACCTGATTAAATTAATTTGTATGTGCATAGAGAGTCTAGAATTTAGAATTCTCTAACTAGCCTGTGCCCTAAGGCAGGAGACCTTAGTGGTGTTATACTTGAGGTAAATAAGGCTTTTATAATCAGAGCAGTAAATTTAATCTTTGCTAATATACAGCAGACATTTAAAACTGTGGGTAATGAAAGGGTGCCTTTATCAAACTCTAGTTGTGTAGATGAATATAATTTTGTAGTTGCATTTTTAGATGACACTATGGAGTTCTAGTTGCTCTTACCTGCGGGGATGGGTGAGACTGTATAGCTCCTCAATGGGGAATATATAAGAAAATAAGCTGCTGAAAATAATCCCCCAACATTACAAAGCTTGTACCAAGATCAAAAACTTGAAGACCTTGGACAACCACGTTGTTAGTTTTTCTGCTGTACAAAAGGACAATTGCAAAGGGCAGTGGGGATTTGAGTGTAAGACTGTGAATAAGAATACTGTAACTTCCCTTCTGCTATGTGGAGACAATTCGTATCTCTAGCTTTGTGTTATTTTTTTAATTCAGAGCAGTGTTAGCAGGTAGATTTGCTTTGAGATTTAAAAAAAAAAAAACAAAAAACCAAAACCAAAAAAAACCAAACAAACCACAAAACAACCCTCTTTAATACGGAGTTCTGCTTCTATCTTACCCAGCCTAGAGACTCTTTATATTAGCACAGAAGATTTAATAAGCCTAATGGATATCTTCAAACAAATGCAGTAATTGTTAGAGCCAGCTTGTTCACCCTATGATGTGATAGATGTTATCCATACTGAGTCACAGTTGCCTGTAAATGCCAGTTAAATAGTGGAAGGCTTGAGAAGACGCTGGCTTACTGAGTCCAAGATTTTCAAAGCAAACTAGGGACTACTGGTACCTATAAACCAGCACAACAGCTGTTGTACCTGCAAAGCAGGTAAGAACAGCCACTTTTTAATAGTCAGCTTTAATGCAATAACTTTGGGTTTTATTTGCCTGTTCTTTCAGAAATCAATTCAGAAACTCTTCCAGCACAGGTCGGATCTGATGACAGTAACTTTCCAGACTCTATTGTGCATTTTTACTGAGCCATTTCAGTCTTGACTTATAGTATAATTTCAAACTTTGATGGCTTTTTCAAGCAAAGATTTATTCTTTTACTGGACTGAATGGAACCTGTATTAGTGCAAAGAAATAGCATGCTCAACACATTGCTATTTTTGTAGCGGAAGATAGACTTCTCTGTTCTTGATCTGATTGCAGTGGGTTCCCCCCTTTGTAAATACAACTTCAGTTAAACATAGCTCATTTTGAAGTGTAGCAAGAGAGACCGTACAGCCAAGTTTCTCTAAATAACCCAATGCCTACTAACGCTGCTTCAAAGGCAGACGCTGTATATGCCAGCTCCCATTCCATGCTGGAAGGCTCAGGTACCTTTGCCTCCTGGATCTCGAAGCAGCAAGAAGAAATACCTAGGGCACCCAACCTTCCCATTTTACAAGACTAGCACCTACTGATGATGTCACTTGCGCTGCCGGTGTTCTGAAGAAAATACAAGTGATCAGCATAGATAAAGGCCCCTCAGAAAGCATACTTGCTTCTCTTCTCATTTTACTGCTCCAACCCCTGCTTTATCACCATTAAAATCAAAAGACTCTTACCTGAGAGTTGATAAGACATCTCGCTGGCGTTGATGATGGGGAGAGACGAGAGAGGACAGGAGAAGCTGATAATAATGAGACAGCAGAATACCAGCTTATGCATCATTGCTGTGTTGAATGTATTTCGTCTTTCTCTACCACTGTAACTCGGAACTCCTGTCTGACTGTTGCCTCTGCTCCCAGTTTCACCCGTTATATAGCCACTCATGACCTCATAAATATCATCATGTTCTTGCCCCCCCTTCAAAAAAAAAAAAAAAATCCAATTAATTTATTGCCCATTGATTCTAAATGGAAACCACTTTGCATTGATGTAATTTTTCAAGGTAACAGTTCATAGACAATAAATTTACTGTCTTATAGCTTGGTGTACAAAATGGATATTATATCAAACCAAGCACAGTAAAGTTTATAAATCTGGCTTTAAAAAAAAGAGTAACTTCCAGTTATAAATCATGAGTTAACAAAAGGGTCAGACGTTGGTTGAAATGACACCAGGGCAATAAGACAGCTGATTTATGAGCCTTAGCAGGCTTGACGCAAAGCATCTGATATGAAATGTACTTTTTTTTTCCCCTTTGTGAGATGGATGGATGTGTTGTGTTGTATTTGGGGTTCCTGTGCCAGAAAAAGTAAAAGAGAAGGGGAGTTAAAACAGCTAGTTAATTTACAAAGAGAATGTATGGGGAGTTTAATTTTTTTTTTCCTTGTAGTATTTCACATCTATTTATTTGAGAAGACCTCATCCAATATTGCCCTAGAGAATTGTCTTGGCAGAAAAGGTACACCTTCCATCTGGAGATTTGCTTGGTACATATAAACTCCTTTGGTTGATATTAAACACAGGACCCTCACTAGACTGGGAGACCCTTTTCCATTTCACTTATCAAAAAAAGCTGGAACTAACTACTTAATTCTGTGTGTGCTAGCTAGGTTTTCTCCCTGTTTGCCTTTTGCTTTTGTTTAATGCTAACACGTTAGTTGCCATTTGCAGCCTCATAACTTTAGTCTTTATTTCCCTCCATCTGACATATTTTGTCTTCTCTACTTACAATTTCATTTTTCATATCAAAGAGCAAGGGCTAGCTGTATTGGTCCCTCACCTTCGTTGGCTATGAAGCGTCATATCCAACGGTATAGAGCTTTGAAAATAAAAAAACAGTAAGTTAATGACAATTTTCTTTCCTTTAGGTGGTGAGATTATGCCTGTTCAGGTTCGTAATAAATTGAGGTTCAGTAATTTTCTGTCCTGCCTCTCTAATCAAATGTTCACGCCTTCAAATGCTCTTCAAAATACTGTGAAATCCAACTAATGTTCATAAAGT
>NW_009615463.1:33074-33459 GCF_000690535.1 Cariama cristata
TAATTGTAAGGTGCAAAAGGAGTGAACTTATCTGCTTCCTTTACTAACATTTCCTGTTGAGATTAATTTTTATATTATAAATTCTGTGGCTCCTAGGACTAATTTTAAATTAACTACATCAGTCATGTAGAACAGACGTATTTCTGCTGTAGGTCTAATTCAAAGAGAGTGTGCCCCACACATGCATGGTTAACAGGTTGTCCAGAAAAGCTGTGGACTCTGTGAATCACAGAACGGTTGAAGTTGGAAGGCACCTCTGGAAATCATCTAGTCTAACCTGTGCTGGTGATACAAACCTGGCTGATAAACCGGGAGGCTGCACTGCCATTCAGCAAGACACGGACAGGCTGGGGGGGTGGGGGGGGGGGGAACCGATGAAGGTTCA
>NW_009615463.1:33607-37252 GCF_000690535.1 Cariama cristata
CTGCACTGCCCTTCAGTGAGACCTGGACAGGTTGGAGAGTTGGGCGGAGAGGAACCTGATGAAGTTCAACAAGGGCAAGTGTAGGGTCCTGCATCTCGGCAGGAATAACCCCATGCACCAGTACGGGCTGGGGGGTGACCTGCTGGAGAGCAGCTCAGCGGAGAGAGACCTGGGAGTCCTGGGGGACAACAAGTCGACCATGAGCCAGCAATGTGTCCTTGTGGCCAAGAAGGCCAATGGCGTCTTGGGGTGCATGAGGAAGAGTGTGGCCAGCAGGTCGAGGGATGTTCTCCTCCCCTCTACTCTGCCCTGATGAGGCCACATCTGGAGTGCTGGGTCCAGTTCTGGGCTCCCCAGTTCAAGAAAGACAAGGAACTACTGGAGAGAGTCCAGCGGAGGGCAATGAAGATGATGAGGGGACTGGAGCATCTCCCTGATGAGGAAAGGCTGAAGGAACTGGATCTGTTCAGCCTGGAGAAGAAAAGACTGAGAGGGGATCTGGTCAATGCTTCAGGGTGGGTGTCAAGAGGATGGGACCAGACTCTTTTCAGTGGTGCTCAGCGACAGGTTAAGGGGCAACGGGCACAAACTGAAACTCAGGCAGTTCCACCTGAACATGAGGAAGAACTTCTGTACTTTGAGGGTGGCCAAGCACTGGCACAGGCTGCCCAGAGAGGTTGTGGAGTCTCCTTCTCTGGAGATATTCAAAACACACCTGGACACCATCCTGTGCAACCTGCTCTAGGCGAAACCGCTTTGGCAGGGGGGGTGGACCAGATGCTCTCCAGAGGTCCCTACCAACCCCAACCAGTCCATGATTCTGTGACCCCCTCTGCTCAAAGCAGGGTCAGCCAGCGCAGTTTGTCCAGGTTTGAATAGCTTCAAGGATGAAATGAGACAGAATTTCAAAACTAAGCTTGCCAAGGCCCTGAGCGTCCCCATGTAAGTTCAAATGCCCTGCTTTGAGTGCCCAGGTGGGGAGTGGGAGAGGTGAGAGAGGACCTTCAGAGGTCCTTCCAACCTAAACTTTTCTATCATCCTGTGTGTACAGAGAGGTTTAGTATTGATTTCTAGAATACATGCTGCAGGTGTCTGAACTACAAATCCTGTTTCTCTGGACTTCTCTTTGCTGAAATGAGTGGATATGGCCAAAGAATTTCTCTACAACACTAACCTAATACATTTCATATGCCTCTTTCCAACTTCCCTACGAGAAATAAGTAGCTAGAGAGGAATTCTCTCTCCTCGTCTGAGTCATGCAACTCTCTGTTCCAAAACTGCAGACAGTAATTAGGTCTGATTTGATGCATGATCTCACTGTTGGTGCTGGATGCTCTGTACAAATGCTTCTCCTTCAGTGAACTATCAATGACAATGGCATTATTGATATTCGCTCTGAGCATCCTCCAAGGAAAGCTAATGAAGCACTCTTCACAAGCAACCTCTGTCCTTTGTCTTCTCTCAAGGAAGACTCAGCCTCTTAGAGCCATCATGAAGTGCGTCATGTGGAAGTTGGGCAACTTGCCTGCAGCTTATTGCCTTTACTCAGGTTTGAAGTTGTCACTTAGACACAAAAAAAATGTCAAAGGCATTTTCCTCAGGGGACAGTGCACACGTCATCATGCAAAGCAAAGAAACAGCTCATCCTAAACAAAGGTACAAAACCCTGAACACATGGGTGAGGGAAGGAAATGGGAATTGCGCTTTGAAAAGTTGGAAATTGGTTTGCAAGAAACTCTTTTAATTTTTAGCAAAACTACTGTTTTGTGGGAAAACTTTTTAAAGTTTTTATTTATGCTAACAGACTTTCTTTCAAGTGCTTCAGTTTAAAATAACGGGGCAGCAGTAGTCCAGATAAATTACTGAGTAAATTCTGAATAGTAAGTGTATGTTACTCTATCATAAAAGATTATCCTTAATTATCAGAAGAAACAACTATTCTTGGTTTAAAACGATGGCTTGTGAAGAATAAATTGCTAATGAAGTCAAGAAAACTTTTTTTTAAAAAAAAAGCACAACAAAACCAACCAAAAACACCCCCGAAATTATCCACCTTCTGAGTAAAATAGTAAAGACGAAATCTAATCTGTAATGCAAAAGTTCTTTTCCCTGTTTTAAAGTGCTTTATGATAAATAAGCACAAGTTGTTATTTTCGTCAAGTAGTGTGACAGTTGGCGAGAATTTCGGAGAAGATGTGATCTAGCAGTAGCATTTGTATGAGGGGCTTTTTCCTAGGATAGAACTTTTTGGCGTAACTTTTTGGCTTGAATTTAGTTTGCGTGAGGAGAGGTGTGCAGTAGAATGTTTTTATATTGACAGTGTAATTGCAGATGAGCTTGTTATTATATAAATGTCCAGATCTTCCTGGAATTTTACTAGAATTTTTAACTTAACACCTTGTTTCAATGGGTTATACATGTTGGCTGGTGTGAGAGAAAAACGTATTTGTAATGTTATTTACTTCCCTGCTAGGGTCTAGCATATCATTTAGGGGGTTGGGGGTTTTTGCTTTGCTGTCACTGCTGGTAGGGCAGCTATCTGTCCTCATTAACACCTAAGAAGTTAACTTTAACTCAAAATTTCTCTTTTTAGCTAATTATTTGGCTTCGTAACATGATTGTTGGATCTATTTTGCCTACTGAAATGGCTGCCTTGTGAGATCATATGTGCAATAAGGTTTTTTTCCTGCCACTACCTTGCATTGCCTGACGTATAGTCTGCATTTTAGAGTGTACTGAAAATACTGTTAGGAGACTCAGCGGATCAAACTAACCATAATTTGGACACTTGCTGTTAACTTCCTTTTTTGAGGATGCTGCTTCTGCCCGCCGCGTGCGAACTGTAACGTAACGCGTGTGGTTTATGTTCTGTATAACCGAATAGCGCTATGTGGTGTATTTGGGTACGCATGGTAGTATTTCTACCGTCTGAATTTCGAAGTTATGTAAGATCTCTGCGAGGTTCTCACCTGGGTTTTCTTGTTCTGTGTGCGTAGGTGAGGACGTGTGCTTAACCGAACACATCCCTCTGCCTAAATGAAGAGGGCAGGTCCGTAGGCCTTTCTGAAGAGATTTTATTTTGCTACAGAATTGGCAAGTGGTCTAAAAAAATCTCTAGTACAGGATCACAGCTGCCAAAACATTGCTCCTTCGTAGTATAGTTTCCACCAGTTTGGGGGGAAAAAACCCTCTTGATTTTTGGCCCTGCTGGGCTGGCACACTGTAGTCTGGGTATGTTCTCCAAGTGAAGCTTGACTAACAGGTCCTTAATTCCTCTGTCCTCTCAGCGCTACAGAATTAGCAAACTGAAGCCTCACACTGTTTGACATGAAGGAAAGTAAGTCTGGCATGACTGGAGCTTGGAAATACAGCACACTGATATCTTAGGGGAATCGGATTCTGGATGATGCGGCCGCAAACAGAGGCGCAGAGACCAGCTCTCGAAATAAGGTTTCTTCCACAAACAGTGTAATGGAACTAACTACGCAATTACAGTTTATTTTTAAAACTGAACTTATGAGAGCAGAAGGTATAAGGAAAGAGAACACTTCTGCAGCAAGAATGGAACTTTACCTTTCTCCAGCTCATCCAAGGTATCCCAAATAATCTGTTCAAACCTAATAAGAAATTAAGATCTGGACAAAA
>NW_009615464.1:0-9806 GCF_000690535.1 Cariama cristata
ATCCTCCTTCCAGCCCTTCTTGTAGGTGGCCGTCACATTGACTAGCCTCCAGTTGTCTCGGACCTCATCAGTTAGGCAGGACTGCTGGTAGATGATGGAGAGTGGCTTGGTAAGCTCATCTGCCAGCTCCTTCAGTATCCTCGAGTGAATCCCATCCAGCCCTGTAGACTTGTTCATGTCTAGGTGGAGCCGCAGATCGCTAACCGCTTCCTCCTGGATAATGGGGGGATTATTCTGTGCCCCATCCCTGTCATCCAGCTTGGAGGACTGGCTGCCTTGACGATAACTGGTCTGGCTATTAAAGACTAAGGCAAAGAAAGCATTAAGTACCTCTGCCCTTTCCTCATCCTTGCTGGCAATGTTCCTCTCTTCATCCAGTAAAGAGGGGAGATTCTCTTTGATCCTCCTTTTGTTGTTAATGTATTTGTAAAAACATTTTTTATTGTCTGTCACGACTGTGGCCAGAGTGAGTTCAAGCTGGGCTTTTGCCTTTCTAATTTTCTCTCTGCATTTCCTGACAACATCTTTGTACTCTTCATGGGTTGCCTTACCCTTCTTCCAGAGCTGGTAAACTCTCTCCTTATTCCTGAGTTGCAGATAGAGCTCTGTGTTCAACCAAGCTGGCCTTCTTCCCCGTCAGCTCATCTTGCGGCACATTGGTACAGCCTCCTCCTGTGCCTTTAAGATCGCGTCCTTGAAGAGTGTCCAGCCTTCCTGGACCTCTTTCCCCTTCAAAACTGTTTCCCAGGGGACTCTCTCAACCAGCACCCTGAACAGGCCAAAGTCTGCCCTCCGGAAGTCCAAGGTAGCTGTTTTGGTGTTCCCTCTCCTTACCTTACCAAGAATTGAAAACTTCATCATTTCATGGTCACTATGCCCGAGACGGCATAATTGCAACGATTTTAAATATTAGATGCATGAAAACAAGTGACAGGGGCTTAATTTGCCTCTCTCTTTATGCCTGGCATTACAAAATAATTCCGGCTTGAACGTCCAGTTTTGGCTCAGAGTAGAAACATGGTAGAGACATATTTAGTTTGCAGTTATTGGCTTTTACTGCACATAACTTGTCAGATTCACTTTTGGAATTCATTTCTTCTCCTCCTGGGAAATTTTTATTTGTAATGACAATGGCAAATCAACATTAATCATGTACAAAGAATATCACTTTCACTTTTTATGTATGTGCAGACATCAGACGCAGTCTGGAAAGCAGTGTCAATACTTCATGGCAACGCAGCTGGCAGAAGCAGGATGCTGCTAAACCCTTGCACTGACCTGGTGGTTCCCAACCCACCAACAATAATTTTGTAGCTGCTCTGCAAGCCACTGTAGTGCTAGAAGACCAGAGCCTTGATGGAATCCTCCTCCCTTCTGTCACAGATTCCATTGATTCTTCCAGCCATACTTGAGGTAACCTTGCATTGTTCATTTGATCTTGCTGCACCGTAAGCTGGTGGACAGTGCCTCTTGCCTTTTGTTGGCTTAATGTTTGAAGCCTCTGAAGCCTGTCTTCTCCTAGATCAGGCACGTTATGGACTGTCCTGTCCCAACAACTTGTTTCTCAAATTCCCTCTGAATGGATTCTTATGGAGGCTCAACTTTTATAGCTGACACGACAAGTTTTAGGGAACTTGAGTGGAGCAACAAAGTAAATTCGCTTGTGTTTCTTGAACTACAAAATGGCAATGCAGGAGTGACTACAGAATGGATGTACTACATACATCTTTACAGGACTCAGAAATATTTACATGATAAATCCCTCATGTACTGACATTGTAAGCCTATCATAAGGTATTGCAAGGTCTCCCACTACCTGTCAGGAGTTGAACTTACCAGTATAGCAACACCAAAGTTGCTATTTAAGACTTGAGCTGTGCTACATCTAGGAGCTTCTGGTTGTACCCTGGCATTGATTCACCCCCTTGCCATGCCTGGGATATTGGCAGACCCTGTTATCAGCACCCAGCTGCCCATTGTGGTCAGACCCTGCAGGACTGTACCTGTCAGTGTAAGCACGGTCTTTGCTGGAGTTGCCATCAGCTCCCAGCTCAGATTCCCTCATCGGAGCACCACTTGCTGCTTTCTGACAGTGTCTATTCATATTTATACCTTATCACAGCATACTTCTGTTGTTAATAACACACCATGGAGAAGAAGTATTTATTAGAGCCTTAAAACACATTTACAACTGATAGAGTTTTATTTGAAAGTCTAATAAGAAACAGTAAATTAACCTAATCTACTTTCTTCAGCATATTTTTATGGCAGCCAATTTACAGCCTTTTTCCACTTCCTCTGTAATTTTTCTGCTACAACATTAAACAGTTCAAATTTCTTTGGTCTCGTTACATAAGTCTTGCTATTCCTCTGTGATTTGTCATCACGTGTTTTTGATGCTCTTATACTTATCTGCTTTCAGACTTCCTAATCCTGTTGGGCAGAGCACTGCACTTTCAAAATACTAAACAGACCTTACTCATTCAGGAGAGAAGAACGTGCTGGACTGCATATGCGGAAGGTAGACAAATACAGGTCATGTGAGATACAGCGCAGAACAAAACCAAAGAAATTACACAAGCATGTCATATCAAAAAGCCTATTCAGAGACAGAAAATCAAACTTCTGAGACATCTGAATGTTTTGTGGTGAGGAATTCCCAGTTCTTTTGATGCCCACATCTACTAAGGCACTACAACAATATGCATTCTCTTAAGTAACAGAGAAGCAACCAATAGCTTAAAGCTGCAGAAAAGACCGAGCTAGCATACAAAGGAAATCCTAGTACAGGGACCTGCCCTGTTATTTCATGGCATGAAGACAGTTTCTTTTGGGGCAGGGAAAGACACCATGGGGAGCCTGCAGAAGCATTTTGTCAGCCAGGATGTGACAGCATGTTTGCGTTGACAGTATGGTCAGTCCAGGGCACCTTAAAGATGCATTTTGTCTTTCTCAGTACAAATCCATCTCATCCTTAGAAGCATTGCAATAAAAAATAAAATAGAAACAGTCAGAATGAAGCAGTCTTGCTTCCAAAGTATGCAGAATTTTTTAGTGCTTTTATAAGTTAATAAATGCACTCATTGTTAATAATATATTTCCACATATTTATCTCATATCTACATGTATCATAAATTCTAAAGAGGATCTTGTCAAAATTTATATTCATATTTTGCATTTCTACACCAGACTAGTACTTCTTGAAACATACAGTAGCTTGAAGATCTGATTGCAAGTTTACCATCTTCTCTCGTCTTTGTCGGCTTAACTGTAAACAGGCTATGGTTTTCCAAGCTTGTTGCTACCTGCAGCTCTGCAGGTAACCAGAGAAAAGTACCCTGGATTTCAAGAAGTAACAATGTAAAGATTGAACAAAGTACAATGAATCTACATGGAATAGCAATCCGGCTAAAACGACATAGAAAATGACTTAGCAAGAACCAGGTTAAAAGGATTGTTTGAAATTCAATGGACTTATTTTACTCAGGAACTTAGTCTATTGTTTTATCTCTTAAAGCTTAGTGTTTATATAGCGTTGAAGGACCTCAGAGGACAGACTTCGCAAGACACCCTCTATTCATAAAACAAGAATTTAATGTTCAAAGAAGTGAAGTTCAAATTCTGTTTCAGCTGAGTACACTCAGCTTCCTGACATGATATCACATTTATGTTGAAAAAAAGAATTATATACTTATGTCTCTCCAAAGTCTTAAAGTTCCCTGAGTCCCGGTCTTCCCAGGGAATGCCAATCAACACCAACTTTAACCTCACTTTATTGTGGCTGCTACATGGGTAGTTTCAAAAATTAAGGGCAAAAGCCTAGTGGATTTTAGTTGACATTTAGACACCTAATTGCCCTTCACTCCTCTGAAAACTCCAATCTAGAAATGTCAAAGATTTGAAGGACTATATATATATATATATATATGCATACATCTTAAATAGAAGCTCTGAGGACTACCTCTGGGCATTACAACCAGCCATCAAAGCCAAGAAAATATGCCTGCTGTGAGGAACCAACTCTGATTCTTCAATATTTGCACAGACTTTCCGCCCACAATCTGGCATGAGGGTTGGTATTTGCACAGTGAAGATTTGATAGCAGTGCCTGTATTCATGGTACACCCTTGAGCAAGGAGTAATGCTCCCATTAGGTATGGGAAGTAATTCAGTCTCTTCTGTAGCTCAGCATAAAGGGCCTCTAAGCAGGAGCTGGCAATTGTACCAAATTACACATAATTGTTCATGATGAATTTGCAGTGCAGGCTAGAGTTTGCTAGGAACTCAGCTGAGACCACAATACTTATTTAAGTTTGGTTTGGCTTGTGTTCAGTGGTTCAGTCACTAAACTACAAACTCTTTGGAGTTTTTTTTTCCTTCACTCTCAAAATATCTGAATCCCAAACCAGAACCTTCCACACAATGAATGGAATCTGTTTTATGCTTCTTGATTTTTCTCTCCCATTTGGGGCACTCAGTGGGACAAGGCTTTGTGATATGCTTTGAAATAATCCCATCACCTGTCTGGCTAACATGAATTGCTACATATCTCTAAAATTGTTTTGAAGAAAGAAAAACAAAATAACCTGTACTTAATCCAGCAATAATTACAGACCTGTGTTTCTTTTCCCCTTTATCTTAAAGCCACAGCAGAAGTTATTAAGTAAATGATAATTTTTTCTTAAGAAAGAAACCTGGGGGAAAAAATACACCATTTTTAATTCTCATTTTACTTTTGCTTCATTTATACTGAAAGCTATAACATAGAAAATAGAACCATAGGATGATTCAACTAGGTTGCTGTCAGAAAGAAAGCAACGAGAGCCTAAACAGCAAGGCTTCAGGTTGAAGGTTGTTCAAATGTAAAATGTTATTTTCCAATACCCATTTGGCATCCTTATGGTACGTTTCTCTTTGTGTGCTTGATTTGAAGGGTAACCACCCAAGTCTGCAAGGTTAGCTACTGCCTTTGATTCTCTGATAACATTGTCACATTTCCATTCTGGAGCACTTGCAGTCTCAGTAACTTTCTCTGAAATTGTTACATACAGCACGAACCAGACCATCTAGGCTGCAGAGCTCTTTCTGAGATCATGCAATAGGAATGACCGAGTATCACAAAAACAGTGAGGCCATGAAAACGACAGCAAGGAGTATGAGGGTGGGTGAAAAACTGTTAGTCAGGTGTTTAATGGAAATATCAATCTGTTAAGAAAGGACTAAGACATCCTCTGCTCTGAGGGACTGATAGGTGATGAGGAGGTAGGGGGAGGGTTACCACTGGTGTAGACGTGTAAAACATCTAGATTAACACATATAATTTCCCCAGACCTCCTGGGACTTACTTTAGATCCTGAAAGCCTTTACACTGCTTTGACATGGACTCATGTTTAAGTACTAGAGTTTGACACTTGTCGTGGTGTGATGACAAAACCATGTAAAAAGCCTCCCTCTCTGCCCTGACATCAGTTTTTTCCTTCTCCCTCTGTTTGGCCCAGTAAATAATGCAAACCACACCACTTCAGAGGGCACAAGCATAGCAAAAAGCAGCTCAGATCCACCAGGATTGAGACACACGACCTTTCTTTGTCCAAGGCTCTGTGGAATGCAGGCAAAAACCTTGTACTGCCCTCAGTACCTATACCTCAGTCCTGGGAAAAAAGTAGCAGTGTTTTTTAAATCTTACTGAGAGCACAACTGGTCAGCACTTTACCCACTTCTTGCACAAGTCCCAGGCCTTTCTTCACTCTGCAAGGACACAAAGCCCTCAGTCATATAGTCTCAGTAAAATGCTTAAACTAAACTCCAAAACTGAATTCTTAAACTGCATAAACTCTGGGGCATGTACCTTCCTCTGTGATCATTTCAGTGCTAGGAATAGCAGTGATACTAAATTGGAAGCAACTCTGTTGAACTTTCTTTTAACATATTTTTTCCCCAGACAAATTCTAAAAATAAAACCTGGAACTTCCAACTTTACCAGTCTCCACATTGTAATTCTTATTTTTTAAACAAAACAAAAGGTGGCTGATATCTTTTAGTGCAGAAAAGACAAAATCTAAATGCTAAGTTTGCTTTGCAGAGAATAGTACACAACTGTTACATTTGTGGTATTTACTGGGGAGTTTCTCCTGTATCTATTATAAAGACAACTCAAAATATCCATTCATATGAACTTATAGGCTTCTATGCTTCCACCCTCAAGCTGATTCAGCAGCATAATCAATTAAAAATTACAAGTACAGTCAATTAAAAACTGCAAAGACAGAAAAGAAAATACAGGATTCTTCTATATAGGAAAATACAGAATCATGCTGGTGACAGCAAACAGGCTGGGAAGGATGTTCCCTTTCTTCTCCCTCTGTTCTTACCCCCGTCCCCTTGCTAATCCTTAAAGAAAAGACTGGCAAACCTTGTTCCTAAGTCTCTTCAGGGACTGATTCCAGCCACATTGGCTCCACAAAGCACAAGGATCAGTTTCATTGGGCACCTTATTTCATACTATAATGCATCTGTCTTGGAGTCTAAGCGGTATATGAGATGAATGCAAATAGCGCTGTATCAATGACTGATCTTTTCTGCAGCAAGCCTTTCTGTAGTCAGAAGTACCTTGTGGATAACAATATCCAGAGAATTATAGTTACGCCAGATGTACTACAATTAAGAATTCTAATGCTGATTCAAGTTTTTCATTTTGATTTTATTAATACTTCTTTTCTTTTTGTCCCCCAATCCTCCCAAACATATTAAGAGCACTTAAGAATGATGAAATATTGGCAACCACAAAACAACAGAAATGATGGCATGACTCAGCAGAAACAAAATACAGGTTCAGTCAGGAACTTGAGTTTTCTTGGAGTCATCTTTTTTTGTTTTGGTTTGATTTACTTTGCTTTGTTTTTTTCACTTAGAGCAACTGTAATGGAAGACCTTTTTTCTGGTTGTTTCAGGTTACCTGCTTTGTGAACATGGAAGAATCATTTAACTGGTTTATGCCCAAATAATACTTAGTCTTTTTGGAAAGTGCTTTGTGATATGCAGAAGGAAAACATTTGACAATGTTGCCTAGGTTTCTGCTAAACTGGCAAGGTAAAAACTAGCCTGCTTATGCAAAGCTACCACAGCTTTCAGAGGATAAATTCTATACATTGGCAAGGTAGTCTCAGAAGATGAAATTCTGTCCCTGCTGAGGTCAGTAAGAGTTTTCTCATCAGCTTCCAGCAGGCCAGAGTTTTGCTCCTGACGTTTGGTGCTCATAGAGGTTGTAGAAAGCGTGCACTGTCCCTGGGCTTTTAATTGATTTCACAACTGAACACTTGTTTTGGCATTTCCACTACACGTATTCTGCTTACATTGTGGCTTCTTAAAGTTATTCTTCACTTTCTGTGGTCTTCTATGCATCACAAGAAAAAAAAAAAAAAAATTAAAAATAACAAATGAACTTCCTCATTTTAAAAATACATGTTAAAACCAAGATGAAAATGTCTGCAAGTAATATCACATGGCAGAAGATGGTGCCAGTAAAACTGTAAGTGTGTCCAGGAAAGTCCATCCATACTGAAAAGAACTATTTTCTATTAACAACCACCCTGATACCACTAAGTACACCGTTCTCTTTACAGCATGACAATGATTTCCAGCAACATACAGCTCTTTAGGAGGTTTTCAGCACATGTTGTCTTCTGACCCTTTTCCCAAATCATTATGACATACAGAAGTTCTCTACACAAAAAAAAAAAAAAAAAAAAAAAAAAAAAAGAAAGGGGGGAAGTAAAAGCTGATGCAAGCAACTACTCCACTGAAAACAGATAAAGCCTTTGCTTGCTACAGCCACGTGACACCAAATGATAATATATGACTTTTTCACACAATAAGTCATTCTGCCACCAACAACTCTGGGCTTTGTCTGCAAGGTGAGTTTGTTAGGCAGCAAACCATAATGTGAATACAGAATGCATAAGATGCTCTGCAGCAACTAGTTTGCCCGTTTTTAGGAAAGGGTGCACTGCCTTCTGCTCTGCACCTGCCAGTGTTCAGAAACAGAACAGTACTGTTACTTCAGTAACAGAAGTTAGAATTAAGTTTTTAATACAGCTAACAGTTTTTCCTTTCTATAAGGAAGATGGATAGACAATCTGGAGCTCACATGCCCATCTCCACAGAGAGGAGGCTGTGTTCAGTTACATGGACGGACAATTTGACTGTTGAATAAAACTGCATAGAGCAGTCTTGGCAAAAAAAAAGCAAAACACGAAAACAATTCCTGCAATGTCTCTTGTCAAAGAAGTACATGGAAAGCCAAAAACATATAAAAAACCCCTCAAAGACATAGAAGAAAAGTGCACATAAAATACTGAAAACATTCTGTGACAACAGAATAGTATAGTGCTATTTCAAGCACATATTCTCCTAAAAGTATGTTTTCAATAGTAATAATAAAAATAATTTTCTTACTTAAGCTGAAATTCACAGTCAGGAGTAAAAAGTACAGTTTTTGAGATTTTAATGCATGTTTTATCTTTTTTCCCCTCAAATAAAAGTACTTAACAGACTATAGTGAATCAAATGGCCAAAATGTCCTTACTAAAAATGTCAGAAAACATCGATATGTCAAGCATCTTGTTTATGTTCAATCATAATGACTAAATAAGAGGCAAAAATAAAGAAAATAAATATTGTTTTTACCATTTATTCCCATTTTAAACCCGGGTAGCAGCATAAGAGATTTGCAAAGAATGGTTAGTTTACTAGTCAGCGATGGGTTTTTTTTGGTAGAACTTACAAAATATCTGAATGATTAACTCTTACATGAGGTCAAATGCTTTCACATTGAGAACAACTGTGGAGGTCTTCTGAGGAATGTCATTAGCCTTAGGGTAGACAGATGATTGTCACCTGGCTTCAGCAGAAGATAAATATTGAACAGGACAGTGGTAAAGATGTTACTTTCATTTTAAGGGAAAGGTACTCTGGAGTACTTCTCCTGTACTCTTTCCTCCTTTCTCCTTACACAAATCAACAGTAGTTGTATCTATTTCTAGCTTTTTGCTCCATTATTTTTTTTTTTTTTTGGTGATTTATTAACTGTATTCTCAGATTTGTAGTATGTAATTTATTTTTCTCTAGCATTTTATCCTAGAACTATGGAAAAGAACAGAGAAGAATAGAAGAAAATATCATTTCCTACTTAGGAAAATAGCTGAATCTGAGCAAATTTTTTAAGTCCTATAGGGGGAAAGCAGCGTGAAAAGATATTGTGGAAAAGAATACAAAGACAACAGCACTTCTAGAGTCATGCATTAACCTTCCTCTGAATAACTTCACCGACTTCATTAATATTCATATATATTTGCAAGAAAGTAAGCACAGGGATTTCTTAATTTCATGCAGAAACACAGACCGATTCTGCTTATCATCATGCTGTTGGTTTTCTAATTTTTAATTGAGGGATTAACACAAATGCTGGCTAATGACACTTTAAAATTGCACAGGGATTACCATCACTTGAACTTTGCAGCACAGTCCTCCGCTTTGAGGAAGATCATACTCTGATCCAGTCCTTGTGTTTAGCTCTTGCTCTAGCTGAAGTATTGTAAGAGGACCCCTTTAAATGGTTCTTTACCTAAATACCAGATGTCAGCAGCAGTGTATCAAATTCAAGGGTTAAAGTCTGGTATTGCCGCTGGCACTGCTGCTGCTTGTGATGCACTTGTGCTGTGGCAGGTTTTCCAGATTGTACAGCGGCCACTTTGGCGTTTTGGGCAGAATTATATTAATTAATAGCTATTATATTATATTATATTATA
>NW_009615465.1:0-15790 GCF_000690535.1 Cariama cristata
AAACCTTGCCATGCAAACCCAATACAGGTGTAATTGAAAAAAATTGTGGAATTAATGAGTGACAGATGAATATAGTTGAAAGCAGAAGTCATTAATTTCTGCATAAAGTTTAAAAACCTAACCACCAAGTAGAAGTGTTCACCTGTAAAATGTATGCATCTTCCATGCTGATGCATACCCTTGTGTTGTAGCTAAGCTTTCCAAACTGTATTACAGATGCAGTGGTTAGTACTTGAATAGAAGCACTTTGCCACTGTGTAGAAAGTTCCATGAAACAGAAATGTTTAGTCTTTTTTTGGTAGATCTAAGAATGGATACTCTAAAAAAAAAAAAAAAAAAAAAAATTAAAAAAATCTCATTTTGGTCATTATTGGCACTATATCTTTATTCCTGAGGAATGAATTCTCAATTGAAAAGCTGAACAATTGAAAATTCTACCATCTTGCTATTGGAAGTGACTATCTTTAAATCAATTACAAGTTTTTGAATTCATCCACCATGATACAGAGTTGGTAATGCCTGTGAAACATTAGGTAATTTCCAGTGGATTTATCTGCATTTGTAAAAGTGGAAACTGGGTGAAGCTTAGCTAAAAGTGAAGTGCTTGACTTATCTTCTCTTTGCAAGAACTGTTTTATCTTCTTTGCTTTGCAGTTTAAAGATGAAACCAGATGTTGTTTTGAGACATCTGTCCATTGCGGTGGCAGCTAATGACCAGAGTTACATGCCACAGCAAGTTACAGTGGCAGTGGGAAGGAATGCCAGCAGTCTTCAGGAGGTCCGAGATGTTCACATTCCAAGCAATATCACTGGCTACGTAACACTGTTGGAAAACGCTAACATTAGTCAGATGTGTGAGTCAATAAAGATACCATTGGTATATTGTTTTGCTGCTTTTGTGAAGGTGAAAGTTTGGGTAGATCACAGAATGATGTGTTGAAATGTCAGGTCATTAGAGCAGAAACTTTTGACCTCATCCTTGGGTCAGAGAAATTGTTTTAATTGTAGTTTAATTTCTAGCCTGTAAGAGAGTCTTCCGAGTCTTTCTCATGGCATCTGTCTGTAACTTGGGCTAAAGGTTGAAGAGCTAGAATGACTAAAGATGCGGTTTTAGCCCTTCAATTTGAAGACACTGGGCAATTTTAAAATATCTTTGCTTGCAGAATGAAAGCATATCTTGGCTGGCAAAAAATCTGCTTCTGAAAAGCAGGTTTTATGTTAAGGGTTTTTAAGTAGTGTTATTTTTAAGTCTGGTAGGTCTGTGGGTGCTATATTAGAATCAATCAGAGGAAAGCTGCTCCTTCTTAAGATGGTTTCTGCAGCTTCAGAAATTTTGTCCCTTCAGTTCAAATAGGTACTTTTCACTAAGATGAACTTTCGCTGCCACAGAAGTGGGCAGAAAAGACGTTGTTCCTCAAAAGTAACTAGGACAATGTTATCTACACAAAATGGTCAAGAACTTATGTGAAAATTTTTATGTAACTTAAATTTTGCTTTTAGACTTTACTCTTTTTCTCTATCTTTTCCACTACCACCCCCAAGACACTTCCTATGTCTGTAGGTAAAAAGGTACTGGTGAATTAATCTATAATCTATTTTCCACTTTGAGGGTCTTTTACTGCTTTTTTTCCTAATTTCTGGCTGTACAATATATAGTGGATCACATAGGCCATTCAAAGGCTAAATTTTCCAAATCGTAGGGTGCACAGAGAAGAAATACATATGTTTAGTTGTCTATGTGTGGGAGTACTGTTAGATATCTGCTGCTATTTTTCTAAGAGATTTTGCAGTAATTATTGTTTTGAATATCTGGATTTTTCTGGATCTAATCCAGCAGAAGAAATGGGAAAAAAAGTTCTGTTTTGTGTTTTGACAGATGTACAGATAAACATCAAGCGTTGCCTTAGTGATGGATGTGACACTAGAATCCATGGACTCAGGGCCGTGGGCTATCAAAGAGTCAAGAAGGTGGGAGTCTCTGTATGCGATGCTTCGGCTATCTGGTACTGGTCTCTGCTGACCTCTCTGGTAACAGCTTCCATGGAAACAAATCCAGCATTCGTTCACACTATTTTACAAAATACTCAGTAAGTACCAAACTTCAATGGTGTGTCACTTTTTTTTTTTTCAATTTTTTGAATACTTCCAGCTTTAGTAAACTAATCTGCCTTGTATAACTGGTTTCCACTCCCTCCATTAAGGTGTTTAAACATCTTTTTAGCTATCACACTGTTTGAATTTTGGTATTTCTCTTCTATCCGTTTACACATACTGGAACAAGTGTAGTTCTCCTAGGTGTTGTATCTAATCTGGTTCTTAAGCCATGACTGAAAAGACACTGAAAAATACAGTTTTTTACCTATCCTTGGACTTGTAATAATTTCAAGACTAAAATTATCAAGGAAAATTAATTAATTTTATTGATTATAAGTATTGAACACCCTTAATTTATAGCTGGAGCTTAATTTAGCTTAATTCTCAGGAAATTTTTGCTCGTGTAATACCTTGTCATGCATTACATGGAGATGTAGTCAGGTATATGCAATATCTCTGGGCAGATGTTTGCTTGTGTGATCTGCCGTTTTCTGTGTAACATTTCCTTGTTTGACTGCCAAGCATTTCTGCTCGATGACTTGAAGGATTGGAATCCTAATAAAATCACGACACACCCACATTAACTTTTATAGAGCTTAGTTAGCATGGTGCCACCACGCCTAAGAGCACTGCTTTCATTAGGTTAACGAATACTGTAGACTAAAGTTCATTAAGCTTATCTTAATTTGTGTCATCTATGAAACCTCGTTGAAGTTTAGATAACTTTATACATACTTACATCTGAGGATAGTTAATTGTTGCAAGCTTTACTAAAACTGAGCGCCGTCAGTTTTGCTGTAGTTTAGATATTTAGTATTTTTTTAAATATAACATGAACACTGAACTAATAAAGCCTAAAAAAGTTATAACGGAGAAATCTTGACTAAAAATATGCTTTCAGGAATTACAAATTCAGTGTTTGGAATTATAAAGCAAAAAGCTAAACTTTAGTATTGGATAGAATGACTTTGATGAAACCACTTAAGAATTCCTATTTTCAGAAGTTGCTACATTATCTTCAGAAATCAAACAAAAATTCTGGTCTGAGCTAACAAGTTTCTCTCTTGGTTTCTGTAGTTGTTTTAAAGGGAAAATTGCTTTTAAATTCCTTCATTAACAGGCTCTTACTCAATTCTAGAACTATTAAAATGAAAGAGAACTTGGACACTAAGCTATTTCTAATGCTGTCACAGATTTAGTTCAAAATGCCTTGATTTATTTGTCTCATTAACTCTGAGATTATGAAGCTAGCTTCAAGATTACCTAGCAGTTGTTGAACTTTCCCTGCCTAGAATGCAACACTGTTTTTACCTTTTGGAGAGACTTTCTGTGTAAATAGATTTTCTGCACTCAGAAGCTATTTGTAGAGACCAGCTTGCCAAAAGCATGACGATTCAAATGTCTAATTCATTTTAGAATACTGTTTTCTCTGATTCTGTCTGTTTTTCTGATGTTATGTTCCATCCTTTTTACTAGGAAAGCACTACAACATATGCCACCTCTATCACTCACACCAGGCTCTACAGATTTTTCAAGCTTCTTGTCTCCAAATGTTTTGGAAGAAGTAGATAGTTTCCTTATAAGAATAACAAGGTGAGTTTGTGTTGATGTATTTTGATACAGTGGAAGATGTTTTAGAAGAACTTGTATAGCAAATTTATCTTATTTTTACTCACCTGCTCTTTTTTTAGTATCTTGAAAAATTCAAAGATGTTAAGAAACAGGCATCTTAGGACTTTCCATGTGACCATTATTTGTCTTTATTTAAAAACAAAGTGTCCTGAGTTTTCTTTTCATACTGTTGTTTTTTTCCCTCCCCAGTTGTTGTACTACTCCAGAGGTTGAACTTACACTCTTGGCCTTTGCCTTAGCCAGGGGGAGTGTTGCTAAAGTGCTAAGTTCCCTTTGTACAATCACTGATCATCTGGACACACCATACAAGGCTTCATCGCTTATCACTTCCATGGCAACAGTCAGACAGAACCTGCTGTATAAATACGGTACATAAATAATTGTTGTATCCTTTACTGTACATACTTCAGACAATATGCAGCTGCAGCTTTGAGTTGTTTTACTTGTTGTTCTGCTGGGGTTTAAAATTACACAGGCCTTCTAAATTAAGAAGTGTTACCAAGAAGATAACCTGTGAAGCTAACCACCCTAAAAGTTGGTGATTAGATCAGCTTTCTCTGATCAAAGAATTGAACCAGGTGGCATCATCTTGAGGGAGAAAACTTTGTAGATAGTGGCCCTTATATCAAGATGGTGATAGTTTTCGTATTATATAAAAGGCAAATGACATCAAGTTTTTTTATTCTTCCAATAACACACTTTTTTGTATGTTTACCTTCAGTAAGCGGTCTCTTGCAGACATGTGCACAAATTTAAGATGTGTTTTAAATTTTATGTCATTAGGGTCTATTTACAGTTCTTTTCACTTATGAATTAATCTGAGTATGTCATAAGTGTATAGCTGTGCGTGGTCTGGCATAAGGTGGTAAGATTTTGCTGTATTGACTGTACTTGTTTAAGAAATCTGTATTTTCTCAGGTGTCAACTTCTGAGATAATCATTACTCTCTCATGAAGAATTTTTCCCCTTCTTTGCCTTTTAGTATATTTTGTCAGGACTTCTTGGCTTGTGCCAAAAAGAACATTAATTATAATATCAGTGTTTACTTTCAGAAGTTTTGAAAATTGCATAGTTTCTCCCAGAATAGCTGCTGCGTTTTGTAAGACGAGTGGAATTTCATGTATTGTGAATTCCAAAGTGTACAAACAGTTGAAGGAGCATTAGTTGTCATGACTTTCATTGTCCTTCTGTCTGTATCTAAAACTTGAGCTATTTTAGATTGACTTACCTCTTATACTCCAGTTTCTTCCCCCTTTTTTTGTCTGGCAATGGTAAAAATCTCATAATATTGTAATTTTTTCCATTTACTTTCTTTATGAAGAACTTTAGAAAGAATATTTTCCATTTTTTTTAATGAATTTGATAAACCTGTTGATTTTCTTACTTAGGAAAACCTTTACGACTAACTCTGCAAGCATGTGATGTAAAGGGAAAAGAAGATAAATCAGGGCCTGAAAACCTCCTGGTAGAGCCGTGGACTGGGGATGGTAAGAGCCTGATCTTAAAATCAAGAATATTCAACCAGAAACAAAGGCTGTTAACAAGGCTGTGTTGCTGTTCCATATATATTTATATATATTTGGTGCTACTCAATATTTTATGATATGGAAGATCTGTAATTTAAAAAAAAAAAAGGCAAAGCAACAACAAAACCAAAAACCCCAAACAATATGTAAATTCTGTTTTACAACGAGGTGGGTTTCTCAGGAGCTAGTTTATTGTTAAAACAAACAAACAGAAGATTGGGTTTTGGGGAGAATTATTGATATTCTGCATGGAAGTCAACAGTGAGCTGTCACAAAGAAAACTGTACTACAGCACATTCTGTGGGTTGAAGTCATGAATCATTCACTGCTAGTTTCCCAAATATTGATGGAGAGACATGGTAGAAATCATTGAAATTTTCACTGGCTGTGTGTAACTGTTCTAAAGCCCATCTTTGTTAGTGCAATGGTTTTACGTACTGAATACAACCTAAACAAAGAGATTCGTATTTCTTGACCTCCTTTTTAAGTGAAATGCTACCTAATCTTTTTTTTTAAAAATTGTGTATTGTCTTGTGCAGTGCTACTGGTAAATGAAAGCTATTGTGACAGAAAATCAGGCACATTCTAAATGCTTATTTTACTCTGCTGTTTGCTCATGTGTATTGTTTATTTTTTTACTTATTTTGTGGATTGCCTTCCATTGTTTTATGGATCAGAGTTTGGGGAACAGTGAATTGTATCAGTGAATAGAGCCAGAAGCCAAAGTAATATTTGGGAGTTACTGATTGCCTTTAACTGAGAAACACTCTTGAAACTGCTGCAGATACTGCAGTCCCAAGAGAGAACCTGGCTGGAGAGATCTGCATATACTCTTGAGGGAGCATATACTAACATAATACAGTCTTTTTACATGTCTCTTTTATTTGGAAACATTTACTAATGAGCATTTCACTAGAAAAGCATTGTGGTTTTGTTTTCCCCCCCTTTAGTCCACAATCTTAGTATTCGCTTTCAAACAGCTTGCACTAGCAGTCCTTTCAACCTCATTCTGTTCCCACTGCTACTTTAGGTTTTCTTACTGAAACTGGGAAAACCGGAGCAAGTATTATTCTTTCTACTGGAACTGAATCTTCATTTCAAGTGACACAAATTAGAATAAAGGTATGAGTTCCTGTATGCTTTTGAAGCAGAAGGTTTGGGTTTTTTCCCTAATGGTAGAGTTGAATCGGAATATTTTTTTTATATGAACTCAAATTTTAAATTCATCATGAAATAGTGTTATTTTAGGGTTTTACTTTGGTGTAAGTCACAGGGAACTTAAGGAAAGCAAGGTCTTAAATTGTTCCAGGGTGCCACAAACACATAGTAAAGACATTTATTTTATATTGCTTTTTTTGCAATATACGCAAGCCAGTGATTCTTAGGTGTATCATTTCTCTCTAAAGAGCATGGATTTGTATGTAAGATCTTATATTTAAAATAATTTTTTGGCTCTGAATAGCAGGTTTCAAGATATATAGCATATGAGTTCAGATTAAATGTAGGTCTTTCAAATTCTTTTTAGAGGCACCAGTGTAATTTTAAACATTTGATGTGTGGTGTTTTGTTTGGTGTTTTGTTTTTTTTTTTTTTTAATCTGGTTTAAAAGCAAGATCTTGTGATTGAATCTCATGGCCAGGACAAAACTTCAGTGAGATTTCTGCAGCTGAATTTACTTATTTATTTAAGGCAAAGCAGTAGTTTAGTTCCTAGTACAAAGATGCATATTTCAGTGTCAAAGAGAATTAAACACGGATGGGCTTCTGGCAAGTAAATTCTAACTGGCGCTGGAGAGGCAGCTAAGCTGTTTTGCAGAGTAGTGATACTAGGATACACAATTTTAGTTTTGTTTATTTTTTAAAAATAAAGTATACAAAATTAGAATGAGAATTAACACGTGGAACTCTAGTTAATGTTAGGGTGCTAGCAGGGTGATAAATGTAGCAAATGTTAATCATGTACATGATCCTGGTTCAGTGGGTTGTAAAAGTTTTCATAACACTTCTCTAAATGTATTTCATTTTTCAGTGCAGTTCCAGAGATCAGTATTGTCAGTGTTTAGTTGCTTTCCATAACTTTTTTCCTGTGAAAGCAACATTTTCTTTTATTGTCAACTTTTTAATCCATTTCTCTGGATTTGTTCTTTTAGGTCCGAAGAGGTGCCATTGGGGCCCAGTGTGGACTGGTGTTTGCTTATAATACTACTTCAGAAAAGTTCCACGCAGAGGAACACTTCAAAAGATTTGAAAGCTATGACAAATGGAAGCTGCGGGAATTCAAACAATTTTTAAAAAACAGGTATAGGTGGACCTTTTGCAATGAATACATGGAAAATAAATGTTATATTAGATCTTTTTGCAATGCCACTTGAACTACTGACAGTTGTTCCAAATGACTTAAAAATGATACATCATTTAATGGTTACTTGTTTGATTTTAATGAACCTCAATTTGATATGTTTGAGGAAATATATATATATAGCTGTTGTTTCCAACCTCTTGATTTAAAGACCTGTTTAAATAGGGATATAACAAAACAGACTTTCTACTTGAGGTGCAGATCACTGGTAACGGAAACAATTTATAGGAAGATCGTATGTTAATTAGCTTTTATTAAATTATTTTCTCAGAAGTGTTGCTTAGGAGTGAGGGAGGTTGGGGACCATGACTAAGAAGATTTCTCTGCTTTTCTTACCTTGCATGTGATAGAGTTTGGGAATGTGAAAGTTTCTGTGGTCTCTCATCTTTATAACCATAACATTCTAAAAATATTTTGGTAGAATATCAACAGCTTTGCAGTTTCTTTGGTTTTTTTCTTTACAAAGTTTGTTACATTCTTTTATACACAGAAGTAGTTCTTCATGTGATGATTTGGGAGATGATGATCCTATTGGCTGGTTTGAAGTGGAAGAAGAATGGGATGAAGTTGATGTCAAAATGCAACAATGCAGAATTTCTCAGGTAAGAAACCATAAAAATCTGTTGGCTCAGTCACAGTGAGCAGAGGCTCATTTCTGTGCTTTGTTGTAATGCCAGTTGAAATAAACAGAACTCTCTTTTTGTGCATGGAGAACTCTTCTGAGTAGAGGTAAAAATCAATGAGCTTCTAGTTAAACGAATGATTCAGCTTGTCCTCTGAGTTTTATTCTTTTCCTCTGTATGTACACAAATATAGCTGTAGTTAAATGGTGCTTCAGGATCAAATGTAATGCAAAATTAAGTGATAATGCTCAGACTACTGATTTTATCATGAGGAAATATTTCTAAAAAGGGTGACATGATTGTTGCTTTATTCTAATTCTAGGCGAATTAACTACTGCATAGTTACAATGTTTATTCTTTCAGAGCCAAGGTCTTCAACCCTAGTTTTAAGGGACAATTACTAAGCAGCTCCATCAGTTAGGTTGATTTCTTAGAGGAATGTGGGACTTTTCTGTTTCAAGAGTGGCTGAATATGGGTTTTACTTTGTAGTGCTTAAGAGGGAAACTTTGCATTTCAGATCCTGCGTTTATCTTGTTTCTGGAGTCAGGTGTTGCATAGTTCTCCAGTCCTTTTTTGTACTATGGAAATTAGCAGAAAAGGTGGCACAGTTATAAGTCAACTGGGAATTTTTCTAAAACTGTCACTGCTTGCTAAGACATTCTGCTGTTGCCTGTGTAACCCTTAGTCCCTGAGACTTATGAGTGTGCGGAGTTACTAAGTACATTTGGATGGCAGAACTTGCTGTTCCCTTCAGCTTTGTGTTCTGTACCTCATTGTGGACAGATTGCATAAAAGTATGGTTTGAATGTTACATATTGATCCTCTGCTTGCTGTTAAATGCAGTTAAATAATTTTTCTAACCTGCAAAAATGCTTTAACTTTAGAGCCAAGGAACAGAATACACAGAATGAATGGAACTGGTGATGAATTAACTAACTTTGCAGATGCTTGTAGGAGTCACAGAACCATCACTGTGACTTTTTTGGAAGTGGGGAGAGTTCAATTCAGTATTTTAAACTTCTGGAGGTGATTGACAGGGACTTAGACTTGCCCCCAACCCCACCTGCAGTCTCCTCACATGTGTGCACTCATGTCTTTTAAAAGCCAAATTTGTAACAGGTTTTAAAACCAAATCTTGTGCTGTGTTTATGTCCTTCTAGTACTTGATGATAAAATTCTTGTGCACAAGACAAGACACAGCAGAAAGACTCGGAGTTCAAGGCCTGAATGTTCTTGGGTATCTTCGGCCTATGCGAGACGAGCCCAATAGGAGCATGAACTGCTTGCAGTGCAAGAAAACTGATGACGATACAGTTTGTGGCACAACTCTTCTCCTGAAGACGCTTCATTTCATCCAGCAGCTGGCACAGGACCTGGTATTTTTACTTCTTGGTTCTTTTTAAGCATGTATTTACCATGCTAAAAGTAATAAGGCTATGCTAACAGTAATTGTGAATGTATGAAGAAGAGTCTTGGTACTAGGTAATAGCAACTGTTAAAACCATGCTGTGGAGAAGAAAAAATGGTTTCTGAAAAGTAGCATTCTGTGTATGTTTACTGAAGTCAACTAGGAATATGCTCACTTTGAGTCCAGAAGAGAGTTAAGAACCATTTTTCAGCGTCAGGTTAAAATGCTGGGTGAAGTAGATGCAAGCGGAGGATGCTCTATTGTCTGTTAGATAGTGTAGCTATTTCTGAAGCAAGCATCTGGAAAAATGCAGTGGTAGCTAGGAAGGTTGCATAGATTAAAACATGTCCTCTATTTGTCTGAAAGAATTCTATAAGTATCTATGGTGAGGTGTATACAGTTAAGAGATGTGGCTGGTATATGCTGATGGATGTCAGCATGATGTAGCCTACTTCTGAGGATACATGTCAAAATCATGGTTTGTTCATACAGTGCATGCATCTGTGCCTTCTCAGCTTTGATTCTGAACCATGGGCAGTCTCATTTTGGCTATTACTTACTTTCAGTCAAATTAGATGAAGAGGTAGAGGTGTAAGTCTTTTGGCGGTGGAAGACAGGGATGGGAGACTAGACATCTAGAAAGAGGAGAGTCCTTATTAGTAGCTATATTTAGGGGAAGGTTTCGGCATGAACTGTCACATTTAGACACTGGAATATCCATGAAAGAACTTACTGAAATTCACGTTAGCTGCAAATTTGTAGGAAACTAGGCTGCTTTAAGCCCGGTGCTCAGGGATTTACCTTTTATGAATGTGTTTTGTATAGAGTTAATTTTCCAATCCTGCATTTTCTTTGCTTTTTTAAGGTTCAACAGAAGGAGAGTGGATTAAAATACAAGTCATTCTTAGATTTCACAGGCCTTGATTTGCAGCTGTTCTGGAATTTTTACAATAAACTTCACCAAAAGTAAGTCACTTCATTACTGTGTGGTGAAGCACTAGTCTCTGTGTGTATGTATAAATAAAGTATGCTTAGTTTATAGTTGCAGCAATTTCTTCTTCCTAAACTACATCATTTACATAAATAACAATTTCCTGCTGCTGCCATATGAATTTTTAACTATAATGTTAGGTAGAAGCTTGATATGTAGATTAATTTAGCTGGTAGCTATACTTTTTCTGGTTATGTGCTCTCTACTCTGTTTTTTATCCACCTGAGATAGTGACTTTCATAGCATTATCCATTTGGTGCAAAAGACCTTCTTTTCTAGTTTTTGTTTCTGTTTGTTTTATGCTTTCTTACAGCCCAAGGGAAGAATGTATCTTTGCTCAAACACTGCTATTGCAGCTTCTCCAGAGCTGCTTCTCTGTACTTACTGGAGACAATAAAACTGCTAAACCTCAAGAAAGTTCTCAGAGCAAAACATCTGGTCACACAGAAGCTGCAAAAGAGCTTTATAGACATTTGTGTGAAGGTAATTTATATCAAATATGTTAACTGTTTTGTCTGCTCTGGCTTACAAGTATGTTAAAATAGTTACAATTTGGGAAAAGAGATTTATTCCTAGAGGCCAAGTCAGCTACTATTCCTTCTTAAGGTCAGTGTGTGCTAATTAGCCCATCACAGTGAAACTTTCCTTGACCCTATGAAATGGTTTTATAGACTTTCTGACAACAAGTGGTCTTGAAACAGTTGCAATAGAAAACTTCTTGCAAATGTGTCACCTGCTTGAACCAGCAGGGAATGTGATCCTTTAACTATAGTGTTATTTGGATTCATTTATTTCTGATATTTTGTATAATATAAATGATCTTATAAGGAGCCTGTAAACCTTACAGAAACATAGGGAAGATTCTGGAACCAGTGAATAGAATGGGAAGGACGCATTAGACTTCATCAGAAGTAGGATGGCATCCACTTTATTCAAGTGTAATTTGTTTGTTAATTACCTGATAGTCTCCTAAAAAGCAAACTAGAGAGAAACCAGTTTTTAAAGATGCGATAGATTCTATATAACTTTATTAGCTTTGATAGTTGTCAAGTCTGAATGTTCCTAGAATTAATTTACTCAATGAATAAATACATCCTTAGAAAACTCTTTCTTGCTAAAAGTCAAAAGGTTTCCGCTCATTTTCTGTGTGTATAGCGGTATTGCAAGGGCTTGAAGTTGTGTAAAATAGCACATTTAATTCAGTTATGCCTCTGACGTATTAGCTGGAGTATTAATTTGAACTTGTAATTTTGTTTCCTTTTTGTATGAGCAGTGGTGGATATGGGGGACAGTAACTTCATACCAATGAAAATGCTGAAAGAGGAAGTTAAGAACACCTTACTCACTGGAGCAGCAATCTTTTTCCCAGATAGACAGACCAGGCGACACCAGCTCTTCACCATGATGGTAAACCATTAAATGAGAAATTGATTGTTTAGTACCTGCTTTCTTTACGCAGAGAAGAGGACAAATCAGAGTTCTTGTTGTCTATTAATGTATACGTGGTCCTATTAAAGTAAAAACCTTCGGTTTTTTTTCTTTGCCTCTTTTTACCACACCCCCCCCCCACAGCTTATACAAAGAAAGAGAAGCTCACCCTGCCTTTCTTACCAAAAATGAATAGTAGAACGCAGAAATTAGAATTCTTTCTGACAGAGGAGGGAAACAGAACATAACATAAAAATAAATCTTTTTCCTTTTCTAGAAAAACATCACAGAGCAAGAACATAAGCAATCTGTACATCTTGCCTTCAGATCCTTGTGTACCCACTTCAGGTAGGCGGTCCTGAAATTGAAAATAATTGTCTGATACCCCACATCTGTTAATAAGTTCATATTTAATCCTTTTTTACAAGTGTTATTCCCCTGGAAAATAATTCTCAAAAATAATCAACTGACTTTGTTTTAGAAAGGAGAATACTACTATTTAATATGTTTATTAACTGAATAGCTGTATAAAACATTGTCCAAGTTTAGTGCTGAAATCACAGTATATTGCTCTTAAGCTTCTCCTAGGCTGTCTTCCAATTTTTTAAGTGATTGTTTGTCCATGGGGATGATTGGTATTGATTTAATCAATCTGGAGACATCAGAACCCAAACTTTTGATTTTCATAGTAATTATGCAGTAGGATCTCTACAGATTTGTCAGAAAGATAACTAAATTTGTGGTTTGGAACTGTGCTACTTGTTGGTTAGTAAGAAGGTCTTTGTTTTGTAGTGATCAGGATCCAGGTGGACTCCTGTTATTACCAGAGAAAGGAGTTTCTGCAAATTTTGACATAAGTGAAGTGCTATCAGTCATGGATACCCTTCTGCTAGTGGCAGCAAGAGAGGTAACTGTCTTTGCACTGTTCCTCTTCCTACTTCTTTGCCGTGATTTTTGTATGCATTCGAACACAAGCTGCATGCCTGAGATGTATGCTAAGGAATTAGCTTTTCTGCCCTCCTGGATAAAACTATTCATGGCTATTCAAGTCTGTAGGATTAGGTTTTCCAACTAATTGAAGTATTTTCCTTTAAGTATTAACATTTCATAATAGTAGAGTAAATAATGTATAAGATGAGGTATTTTTCTGTAGCATTGAAAAGTGTATGGCACCCTATCAACAGTAGGAAACAGAATTAATCATCCCATATTGAGAGGTTAGAATTGGTCGTGCCTCTAAGGGAGGTGTAAACGGAGGAGGCTCATTTACATATGCAGAAAAAATGTGCTGAGAACGAGTGACTCATATGTAGCTATTCCTACTTAAAATTGCGACTTGTCAAAACAAAATATATCGGCTGCTTCGTGGCATTATATGCTGCTCATCAGTTGCGTTTAATCTTTTTTGTGGGGTGAGTGGGATAGTAATGTCCATCATTGTTTAATTCGTACATATTGTGTGTCATTCTGCGGCAGAAGAGGCTATCCTTTTGTTACATTCTTTATTTTTCAGTGTGAAATGATGATGCTGGATGTTGCACAGCAAGAGAGTGGCACAGTCTTGTCTTCCTTATTCTGGTCTGTTCAAGGTAGCCTCCTTTCGTGGTGCTACCTGCAACTTAAGGGTAGCGATAATTCAGCCAAGGATCTTGCAGTAGAAATACTTAAAAACTGTAAGTGCTGGAACTGAATGCAGAATTAAGTATGGTGTAATACAGGGCTTTAGAATGTGATTTTGCAAATTGCAGTATAACAAGGGTTCACCAGTGGTTGCCTGAGGCATACTTTTAACTGTCATAGCATTTCTAATCTCTCTAGGAAGGTATTTGTAGGCATATTGAACAACTAAGAATTTTAGCCGTACCGATAATTTTGTGTTGGGAGAATCTTCAGAAAACATCTCAGTAAGTTTTGGGGGTCAAATACTGAAAAAAAACCAAACAACACACAGTCATAGACTTTGATTTGAACATTTTGGTTTCTTTAAATGTCCCTTATTTTGATAAGCTCCTGTGTGGTGATATGCATTTTCCTAGGTGTTTGTGATAGCAAGAAGAAAGGAACTTACTTAAGCAGCTGGATACTTCTAAGGGGTGTTTTGCTACAGTGGATTGATTTTTTTGGTGGATTTTTTTTGTTTTTTAATGCAGCAGCTCAGTACTGAGTAGTTAATTTGGCCAAATACTTAATGGAGGTGTAATTTTATGTAAAACTGCTTCATATTTATGTTATGTGTGTATAAATAAGTTTGTTGTATTCCTCTCTTACATTTAAAAATGGAGTAAGGCTATAACTAAAAATTACTAGCCTCACTTGTTAATTAAACTGCGTTTCTTAGTTGTGTAGGGAGACTACTGGATACACTGAGATTGTTGAAACGATCTTGGAGTGTTTGATTAAATTACTCATCACTCATCTCTTTTTAGTAGTATCGTTGATAAGCATAACTTGTTTCCACAATAGAAATATCACAGAAAACTTCTCTGAACTGTTTTCACTCTTGAGTGTCACTGCCTTGGGGCAGCAGATGCCTTTCCTGCTGTCTGTCTTCTTGTGCACATCACCATGCACTTAAGTGTTTGATAAAGCAGGTTGTGGTACCAAATGCTTAAGGTGGCTATTAAGGGGTTTTTTTCTCTTTAGATGTGGGCCAGTTCCTGTCAAATACCAGAACGATTTTGCAGTCACTTTTATCTCAATATAGTGGCAAAACAATAGTAGAAAAAATAAGTAACTCTGTCTTTGCTATGGCAACTCGTCAGCTGGTAAGTGAACATTGGGATTTTGTACTATTCCTGGGTAGCATGGCTATGGTTATGTGCGTTTTCATGAGACCTGTGTTTTCTCCTAGGTCATCTTCTTGTTGGATTTTTGCACTTTAGACATTCCATACTGTATTCTGCTACAGGGATTCAGCACTTTGATAGAACCACTGAAAAGCCTTTGCAGTGAGCCTCATAAGGTAACTAAAGATGCAGGCGTTATTCAGTACAGTGAAACAAAAGCAAAATTGCGAGAAAGACGTAGAAAACTGAGGTGATTTTATTGGTGAGCATTTGAAAGGAGCTGGGAAGCTTCTAAAAGCATGGGATGTGTAATGAAATGTTGAGTGAAGAACTAGAAATATATCTGTACTCGTATGGAAGATGAGCAAAGTGACCAGAAAGTGCAACTGGAATGAGAAGCCTAGAAGATAGATAGGAAGGAGGGATTCTGAGGATGAAGAGGAAAATAAAATAAAAATAGTATGTGCTTAACATTTTTAGCTTTATTGCTTATGATGATGCAGATAAAGTCTGGATCTGTAGTGTAGATGTTTAAATCTGCATTAGTCATCCAGACTGTCTTTTTATTTTCATTGGAGACTTGTAGGCACTTCTGGGGTGAGACTGTCTCCTCCTCCAGTAGACTCGATGAATTTTGCTTTAGAAGTGCTTCCTTACCATGATTATCAAGGGTGTGTTTGAAACTAGTTTAGATTTAAATCAATGCTGTAGCCTTTTAAATGCCACAGAATCAACTTAGTTGGAAGAGACCTCTGGGATCGTCAGGTCCAACCTTAGCCCTAACACCACCATGCCAACCAGACCATGGCACTAAGTGCCACATCCAGTCTTTTCTTAAACACCTCCAGGGATGGGGACTCCACCACCTCCCTGGGCTGCCCACTCCAATACCTAATGACCTTTTCTGTGAAGACATGCCTTCTCATTTCTAGCCTGAACTTCC
>NW_009615466.1:0-6704 GCF_000690535.1 Cariama cristata
TGTGTGTGGGGAGGGGTGCGGTCGGCCCCGGGGCTCTCGGGCGGGCTGCTGGGCCACTGGGGCTCTCCTCAGCCTCTTCCCCGAGTGGCCCTCTGCAGCCTCTTCCCCGTGTTCTGTGAAGCGTCTTGTAGTGGTGTTAGTCTTCGTAAACTATGAGTAAAATAAGCCCGACGTGAAGCATAAGTTAAACTCTGCGATCTTCTCCTTCATTCTTTCATAACCTTTATTTTTTCAGCTGTTTTCATCTCAAATTCATCACATGGAAGTTAGGAAAGCTTGTGTCTCGTTTATGAGGCAGCACCAGCATAAGTTTGAATCTGTAAGTAACGCGTGTGTTAGGCAGTTTTGCACATGTAGTTAGGAAGTGATGTGGGAGGGGGTCAGCGGTTTAGCCATAAACATTCCCACATAAACATATGCACTGAAAACATGTCATGCTTTGCCAGGCTTAGTGCATGCAAACGGAGAGAAGTGGCGGGGGGATTGCTTGCTCACCTTGTTTGAGTTGCAATTGCACGGGTTTTATTTTGCTTTGTATTTCTGGAGTTCCTGAAATCAAGCAAGTGACTATGATACCCAAGCAACCAGTAGGGTGACAGTTATTTGTGTAGTATATTCTCTGTGGAGCAACCATTGCAGAATTTAGTAGGTAGGAAATATGTAGGACTTTGGAGTAAGAAACGAACATCAAAAGATGGTTGTGTTTAAACAGAGTGTGTTTAATCATTGCATAAAGATATAGTTTTTTGGGGTGGTTTTTTGTTTGGTTGGTTTTGCATGTGGTGGTTTGAGCGAGTGCGTGGTGCGGTTTTGTGTGGCTTTGGGGTGTGTTTTGGGGTTTTTGGTTTGGTTTTTTGGGAGTATGTTTTGGGTCCGTGTCCCCCCTCAATCACAGTTAAGTGCTTAATCCAATCTAGGAGGGAGGTGAGTCACTGAGTATTACTCAAACTCATGCCCTTAATTTTTTCTGGGATCTCTCGGTATTTCCAGATTGGTACCCCAAATCATTCCCATGCTCTAAGGCAGGGAACAGCTGAAGTCATGCCCCTAGTCAGACCACAGCCTTTCAGAACCCAAAAAGTATAGGAATTGGCAGACTAGTCCCAAATTTGGTGTCTGTGCCCCTTGCCCTGCCCCCTCCCATTCAATAACTAGTACTGTATGACATAGTGTTTAACTTTAACTTTGCTTTCCAACTGGCTATGTTTTTATGTTTGTTTTCTCTTTTGTTTTTTTAAAAGTATGTGGAAGGATCATTTGAGAAATACCTTGAACGACTAGGAGATCCGAAGGTAAGACTGATCTAATACTTGGCAAGAGATTAAAATTTCAGGAGACTAGACAGGAGAGTAATTAGGTGATGGTTTAAAGTGTGGTGGTTTGGGGTGGTTTTTTTTAGATAGACCCCAATCCTGGGATCTTATTTGCATGGGTAATACTATAGGTTTGTACTGAATATTCACGTGTATAAACAATATCAGTTTTAGAGGGGAATTTGTGTTGGCGCAAAGGACCAATCTGTGCAGACTGGACAGTAAAGCTGAGGCCTCTCGTGGCCCTTATTCATAATTGCAGTTCTTCTCTTAGAAGGAAAAAGCAAAATATGTGGAGTGTACCTCATACCAGATGTTTATCAGGCTTTGCAATGCCTTGCTTTTTCCTTTACCCCAGGTTTGAATACTAGAGTTCAAACTTTTATTTCTTTAGACTTTAACCAATAAGTATGGTGAATGTACCAGTCTCTGAAACAGATGTAGTGTTTTTAATTAAAAATTACATATCTTGAGTGATATGTTTAGGAGTTGCTGCCAGAACTAGCTCCATCTTACTTGGCTTGGTAATCATGGCCATCCCATGTTGCAGACTTTTTTCTTTTTTTCTCCTGGAAATCCAAATGTTTCAACAGTAAATGAATTGTTTGCTTTAACAAATTGATTAGTTTGACTAGGTATTTTAATACTACAGAGAGCTAGAATAGAGTTCTTGGTGTTGGAAGATGGCTTTGCTGTCTCATGTAATCTCACAATCTTGCATAGGAAAGTGCTGGCCAGCTGGAAATGAGTGCTTTATCAGTGATACACAAGTAAGTGTCTCTTTCTTAAGTTTCGCTTTGTTTTGGACTTGATGGTGTTTGGGTTCTGGCCCCAGAACCATTTATTTGTTTGTTGCTGAGATACTGATGTGTGAAACACGGTGAGAAATGTTATCCTAACAAAGTTAATTAAACTAACATGTTAGTGGGTGCCACCACAGCACTGTTGTCATAGTGTGAATTAAGGGGAGGGTTGGTTTCCAGCAATGTTTATTTGTTAGCTTTTTGTTGATGTTAAACTCCAAAGTCAAGTGTTGCCTTCCCGTGGCTGTAGGATGGAAAATGGGAAAAAACAAGAAGCTGTGTGTAGTGGAAACACTCTGTGGCAGTTATGAGTATGACTAAAACTCATGTAGGTGTTCTTGAAAGCTCCAGTAGTGAGGAGTACTTGCCCTACTTCGTTTGTAAACCCTGATATTTATTTCAAAGGTAACCCTGCGCAGGTGCTGCTGTCTTGCTAAAAATGCTACTATCCTGTAACAAGCAGTCTGGCTCTCCAGTGGTAGAAGGAAGAACGTTCCCTTTGCAGGCTCATTCTGTTCCATGTACTAAAGGAACAAACTGAAGTTTTGCAAGAGTTACTAGTTCCCTGTAGTGAAACTCTGATCCTTTTGCAGGGTGACTAAATCACTTGGACTTAATTGTCTCGGCGTCTGAGCACTCTGCCATAAGCACAAGTATTTGACCTATTCTGTGACTGAATATAATGGTCTTTCCCAGAAAATTTTTTTTTTTTTGCAATAAGATGAGTGGTGTTTGCTCGTCTAGCTATTGCTGCATGGTAGCATTCATTTATAAGGAAAAATATTCTACTTGATTTTTCTATAACCAACAGCAGATTCTCTAAACAGCTCCTTGCAGACTTCTTCATAACATGGTTCTACTAAAAGTGTGCTCTTTCAAGTCTTACTTTCCCTCCACTTACATAGGCGAGACTTTATTCTGTACCGGTACCCTGGAAAGCCACCCACTTACGCTACAGACAATGGATTTGAAGACAAGGTGAGCAGTTTCCTACCCCTACCCCTGAATTCTAGTTACCTTCCGTCCTGCTTAGTTGTGAAAACTTGCCACTGGACTTGAGCTCTTGCAACTCTAGTGCTCTTGCAGACCTGAACAAAACCCCAAAGCTGACTTCAGCTTATGGAAAAAGCACAGTATGTGCACAACAGTTAACTCAGTTATGGTAGCTTTGCTTCCTGTCTGAGGGATGGATTTTGTGCTGTTCCCCTGCCAATCTTTTTTTTGTTTCTATAGCTCATTATTGGAAAGAAGTTTAATTTTGGCAGGAAGAGCTAACATTACAATTCCAGAATATTCTTTATGTTCCTGAAATCTCTTTGAGTGAAAACATTTCACAATGGGAATTTGACTGATCTGACAGGGTAGAATGGAATACCTGGGTTGAGTTGAAGAGCAGAACAAGATATATTTATCATATTGGCAAAGAGAAGGTGATCTCCCCCACCCGCAGTGCCTCGGTTCCTGATAGTTGGATGAGGTGTGCAGTTTTTCTTACTGAAAAGAGGAAGTGAATGGGAATGGATTAATCTAAGAAATTGATTCATTTCTATGACGTGCAAATTGAGTCCAGTTAAGAACGGGAGCTAATGGAACAGCTTATCTACACAAGAATTACTGCTGGAGGCAAAAAGAAGGAACATAAAGGAGAAATACTCTGTATTATCTCCCATCTGACCCCTCTTGGGTTTTTTTCTGCAGTCATGTAGATGTGCCTACACAATTACGTGGCAAGCTTAGACATGATGCCGGTGAAGGTGCTGCAGTGTAGATTTCAGTATGGGCTATTATATTTGCCGAAGTGGCTAGTCGGCTCTGAAATGTGTGCTGCTGCAGCTGTTCTTCTCGTTTGGTTAGCATTGCTGTCTTTGTTTACATGCGCTTTTTTTTTTCTATGTAGTTTCCTGTGTAGCTTAATCTAATTCCAAAATGAGCTAACTTTAAAAATCAAGGAGTGTGGTCTAAATGTGTGTTTGTCCTCTGAGGCTTTACCACCGGAGCTGTCATTAAGTGTTGGCAGCTGTCTGTCATTCGACTGGATGTACAGGCAGCAGCTCTTTCTGGCATTGCTCATTCTCACCATGAGAGGAGAGCTTATGTTGGCAGAAGACGTCGTGCATGCTGAATTGAGAGCCCTGGCATCCCAGCTCCTGCTGGGTTCCTGGGAAGCATCCTTGCTGGCAGCTGCCGAAGGGCTTCTGCCAGTTGCAGTAGGCTGTGGTCACATGCTGAGATGGGGTTTGATGGTATACGTTTAGTTGGTGCATCAACGCATATGTGACAGAAAGCATGCATCTTTTCACAAGGCAGCATAGTATTGCTTATTAAAAGTAAGGCTTTGTTGAGGGCTAGAGAAGTAGGTGCTCTTCTAGTTCCTCAGGTAGGGAAGGGTGACGTGCTTTTGATACATGGACAGTATATCTCAGGGGTGCTGCATTTAATGGCTTGCATTTATTTTACCTCTTGAGCAATTGGAGGTTTCAGCAGTAAGCTGGAAACAAGCTCTTACTTCATATTTAATACAGCATGATGTACAAATCAATAGTTTCTCTTTGTGCAGTAGACAAACTTATTTGGAGACTTTACCTAGGATTCAGTTTTAAGCTGATTCTACAGCTTTTTCATATTTATATTGAGAATATTAATTGTTTTCTTGATGACTGGTAGTCTTGAGCTAGGATATCAAATAGAAAGAATTTAAGTCTTACATCATTACAGCCTTAAAGCCTTTTTTTTTTTTATTTTCCCAGATTTTACTGTGTTGTTCCGGCAATGGCCATTATGACTCTGTGTATACAAAACAGTTCCAGGAAAATGCTGCTATTTGCCAGGGTAAATGTGAAATAACTTTTATATGGAAGAGAATTATGTGTTTTCATATGTTTATAGGCAGTGTTTGTTTTGGTTTTTAGGGGTGGGGAGGAGAGAGATGGAGAGTCATTTATTGTATATTAATATATACTCATTATTCTGCCTGTTAAGAGGGGTAAGGGACTTGCAGAGGTCCCTTCTTCCCACCTGAACTATTTTATGATCTTCTCTTTAATTTTATATAACTAGTGCCTTGTAACAGTAAATATCTGAAGATATGCTTACCTTGAAAATTGCAGCAGTTCTTATGGATCTGGTATTACCTTAATTTGGTTTGAGTTTTGTGTTGATTTGTTCAGCTGTATTATATGAGATCCTGTACAAAGATGTGTTTGGCATGGATGAGGAAGAATTAAGGTCTGCAGTTGAGGTGTTTCGAAGTGGATCCAAGAAGAACAGAAACAGTGGCTGTGTAGGAAGTGAGGATGCAAACTTTGATTGTCTTCATGAAAAAGTATCCAGAAATCCATCAGAAAAGAGGTAGTATTTTGGGAAGGGGATGTGGTAAAAAGGAAGCAAAAAAAAAATTAAAAACTGTGCAAAGGGCAACTTTTCCAAGTTTCTTTGTTCATGGAGTATTAACTCTTTTTCCTATCTCATGACACAAACACAAAGCTGAAGTATATTACGGGAGAGAGTGTGCTTTCCTTAGAGCTGGGAAGTGTCACATAATTGAACATGCTCTGCTGCTGGCTGTGTTACAGTTGTGTGTTACTCTGTAAAATGACAGCTTATTTGTAAATGAAATTGTTCCTTATGTCACCAGAATATCTTTTTTGTAGTGAGAAACTGTTATTACTCTTCTAAGCTTCTGTAGCTCTGTGGAGGCAACAGTGTATTGAGAAAATGAGCTCTGCTTTATTTTCTTGTTTGTCCTTTTTCAGTGGAACTGTACCCCAAATAGACAGTTTAGTGATGGCATTATTCAAGTCTGTTGGATCACTGGGGATGAGGGGAACAGGCACAATGTACCTATAGAAACCCTCATATCCTATGTTGTTCAAGTCACTAGAAAGGCTTGAGGGATGCCTCTGACCGTTACAGAATAGTTGCAGGTGACATTGGTTTGATAGGACTTAGAACAGGGTGTGTTGTACTTGACAGTGGAAGAGTTTAATCAGTCAGTGGGATCATCTTCATCCTTTCCTAATGCAGGCAGCAGCCCTCGTTAGGGGTGGGTGTTGGAACAAGTAAAGGTCATGTTCTTGCTTAGGAAAGCGTTTGTCCTGTACGGCATCACAGCCGTGGCTAGTGTTCAAGGCAAAATCTACCACTTGATGGCACCATGATGCTTTTTCAGATTGTATGAACAGTTGGTTGATTTTAATCCTGGCTAGAAATTATGCGTTGTATCTTTTGTAATCTTATTTTCAATTACTTAGAGTGGACGACTGGGAAGGCAATGATACTGACAATCCACAGGAAGATAAGTTCAGACGAGGCATTGAAGAAGAAAAGGTTTGTCAGTTAGGGAAGAATTCCTTATGGTGATTGTTTGGTGGCTGTTGGGTTTTTTTTTTAAGTTGTTTTTTTGTTTTAAGTTGCTATGACGTTAGCCTTGTTAGGGCTAAAGCCTCTTTTCTGCTTTTTTTAAAAATGACTTTTTGGAAAGTGGGTGGTTTATTTCTTCCATCTGCTTGTCTTTGGTTTTGCCCTTGAATTTCTATTAAATTGGATAAGCCTTTTTCCTTTCTGAGATTCTCTTGTTCTTCTTTAGCTA
>NW_009615467.1:0-8860 GCF_000690535.1 Cariama cristata
TCTTCCAACCATAATAACTCTATGATTCTGTGAATTCATGGCCCCATTCTTTGAAAAGTCTCCATCGTAAGCCTCAAGCTGAATTCCCGTTTCTCTCACCGTGCAGCAGAGTGCCACATGAGACAATGCAAGAAAATAGCAGGGAGTGCCTTTAATCTCCAGATGAACTTCTCCTTTAGCATTTCAGTGGTGGCAGTGGTGGGATTCATCTCAACTAACTTTAGAGGTGTGTGATATGCCTGGGTGTATCTGAACTTGGCACCTAACCTCCTATTCTAGGCAGCAGACAGAAGCAGACACATTTTAGGAACAATTCTTCGTCTAAAACAAGATGTCTAAAATGTGCTGGTTTGTACACTAGGAAGGATGTAACACATGATATGTCCTACTGAAATGTGGGCAGCAGTAATGAACGAGTTCCCAGTGAACCATATTTTGCCAGGAGAGCGCATCCTCTGTGGATCAGTCTGCTACTGTAGTGTGTGTCCTGGACAAGTCAAAAGGCACAGAGACCTGAAACTTGCCAAGATACTGATTAGAGTGATACATCTTTTGCTTACAGAGACACTTAAAAACCTGTCCTGCAATATTTCTCTTCCTTTTTTAAAATGAATAAACAGCATTTGAAATACTATCCATCTATTATTTGGTGAAGTGTTACATTAGTATGTGTGGACCTGGTGTCAATTGGCTTGACTTTTCCTTGACTGGAGCTGGCTGTAATGTGTCTCTTCTCTTTATTAAAGGGTCCACCACCTAAACCCCCACGCCGGCAAGGAGGCTGGGCAGATGATCCTGTACTGGCACCTACCAAGTGAGTCTTTACCTCTTTCCTTATTAAGAGGGGCTTAGGCATGGATTAAGTTAACATCACTAGTTGGGCTTTGCTGTCACAGGCATTGGAACAGTTTTTCTAGATCTTGTAGATGGCCTTATGTCTCCAATATGATCATAACTCCTTCAAACCATTTGAAGTATTGCTCTTGCTTGCTTCCACTGGCTAATGCTTTTTACAGATTGGCCTGGCAAGGCTCAGAACTGTGTACATGTCACTGTCTGCCAGAGGCAGTGTATTCCTTACCTGGTACAGTAACTGGAAGGAGTCAAGAACATAATAAGCATGTTAAATGCAGGAGCTGGGAGGGGGGATTTGACTACTTGCATTCTTTCCAGGAGAGTGACACATGACAGTGCCCCACTGACAAGAATGCCATGAACAGTTCAGGGTTTAGTGATCAGCCTTGACAGTAAAGGTGAAATTTGTCAATGTTTATGTGTGTATGGGGTTATGGTATAATGCAGATGGATGGAGATGGTCAGCGAGAAGAGATGGGAGGAAAAAAGTGTACAAATTGTAGAGTGTAGGTTGAGAAGTTGATGCTTATGAAGGACAACTAAGGGAAAAGAAATATCTGGACGTGGTAATAGAATGGGTATGAAAACTAAAGGACAGTTCAGACTGGGAGGAGATGACTTCGTTTCAAGCAGTTTGTTATTTTTCAAGCTGTAAAGTTATGCTGGTGTTGCATTTCCTATTCACAGAGCTGAATGGCTCAGTCATGGAGTGGTGTGAGATTGCTTGTCTAAATTAAGGCCTACAATAAGAGTGTATATGTCTGGACATATACTTTGGAGGCACTCTGATTTATCGAAAAGTTATATATTTTCTTCCCTGGAACCCTAAGAATGGGAGAGGACATCCAGAAACCTGTTACACAGTCAGGGAGGTGAGAAAGGTGGCCTATATTCTGCAGTAGCCTTTCTGGAAAACAGTACTTTTCTGGGAAAATTACTACTCTGTTTGTCTCTGAAGAATAAATCAGCTGAAAATCCAGAGACTGAAGTAAAGCAAAGGAATAAAGATCTCAGCCTGAACTCCTGTTCCTCTCCAGTTTAACTCTGGTGATATTATTTTTCATAGGCTGGCTGCAGCTAGAAGTTGCCATTGCAAAGCTGCATCCATGTCAGAGTTATAAAAAAATGCCACCAATGATCCTGGATCTTTGCAAGACCAAGCAGAAGCTTTGTGGAAATGTGACAGCAGAGAACAAGGGTGAATTGCATTGTTTAGGAAAAATAAATGATGTAATTGTTGGCTAGGTGAAGGACTGGATTGGAGGTAATACAGTTATTGAGAGCTGTGCCTAATGTGCCCTGAGAGACAGTGAACAGGTTCCTAATGTAACAGCACTGTGCCATGTGCTACTTTAGGATGTTTTGCCTTGTTTGACATTAGCCTCATCTGATAGATTTGGAGCAGTAGCTATCAGTGGTGCTTCTCCAGCATGGTTTACAATTGCATGGTTTACAGATGTGGCAGGTGTCTGGAGTAAGTGCTCCTATGAGGCTGGACACAATTCGGCTGAAGAAGCAGGACGGGAGGTGGAGGGCTGCAGACCTTTCTATCTGTGAGACCCTGCACAATGGGACATGAGATGAAGATGGACCCCTTGCTCAGTCATGCGTATGATATCATGTCCTAACTGATAGTATTCTTTTCATCTGTATTAAGAGCTTTTATTGAATAAGCTTTATGAAAGGGAGGTTTGTTCTGCCTTTCTTTAGTCATCTGAGGTACAAGGATTTTGTACAACTAGTTCCCATGTCTTTTGTTTCCTTCAGCTGTATATTGTCCCCAAGCTGATCTCTCTCCTCTCCCTTAAAAAAGTCTGAGATGCTGGCCTGTAAGGCTGTCTTTGTGACATATCCCAGAGTAAAGCCTTCATGTGAAAAGTCTGAGTCATCAGCTGATATCATACCAATGTTGCTGTAGCTTTGTTGTTTCTGTTTTCTCAGGCTCTATCTCCCCACAGCTTTTCAACCAATTTGACTCAGTTTGGAAGCGCATCAAGTTAACTTGCTCCAATTTCACTAGTGTAGCTGGAGTTAGATTAACATGCTTCTATTGATGTATCTGATGTAGGTATAAGCACTTTTATGCCAGTGTAACTGAACCTTGGGAATTGTACTGCTTTAAGTAATTTGGTTTTCAGAACTGACAATGTTAAAATATGTGAGGGTTTTTTTTTTTTTTTTTTTTTTTGTTTTTTTTTTTTTTTTTTACTTAGGGAGGATGAGCAGAGTGGCTACAGTTAGATTTTCTGTGTTCTGTAAATATATTGTGGGTCAGATGGGATACTGCAGCCACTTGTGAAATGATCTTATGGCTGTTTCTGTGTTACTCTCTCCCCATTTGAGGTCTAAGCCTTTAGTTGTGTTTCTGACAGATTCAGCCAGTTGCAACTGCACACTTACTGCTTTTCCTGCAGGGATACTTAAACTCTTTTCTGCTGTATTTCTAGTTCAGAGTCTTATCAATGTGAAATGATCACTTGAAATTGTTCTTTGTGTTTCCGTTTGGCACATGTTAGAGTAGAATTTAATTTACAGCCTGTTTTTCTGTTTTTCTAACTTTGCTGCTCCCTCTTAGTCCCTTACCTGCCCAGCTCTTGTCATACCTAGGTAAGCATGCAAATATTCTCACCATCTCGCTGATTCTTTCCATTAGACTACCACTATCTCAGACTTGCAAGACAGGAAGAGGAGGAGGGTCCTTAAAGTCTTCCAACCTGTAATTAGTTTTGAAATTCATTCACACAATGGTGTGCAAGTATGATGAAGCATTATATCATGAGTTCCCATAGCATTTACAAGTGTCATATATTTAAATTCTTGAGAACTATTAAAATGCTGTCTTTTACTGATAAATTTTCAAAAGCCAAGCATGGAAAGATTACTTTGGACTCCCAATACCTCTGTACAACAGCTGTCATTGCTAGGATTCCCATTTTGTAAATCTGGATAATGATGAGGACTGCAGGTAAGAGTCTGAGCAAATCCTCAGACTGGTCCTCTGCAATCAGCAAATAAATGATGTGAAGTAGTGACAGAAGAATCTTTTTTCTTCACTGATGGGGCCCTCTGCATCTGAATCTGTTGTATTTATTTAAATTTGTACTCAGAGAGAAGAATCACTCTCTATGAGAAGAAGCAGTCTAATTGCTGCCCCAGCAATATTCTAGCCCCAGTATTGGAGGAAAGTGGACCAGCCAAGAACCTAGGCAGCCACTTGAGGCCTAGTAACCTGCTGAGATTACATAAATAATTGTAATTACAGCTGGTTTTACTACAAAAGCAGCTCTCTAACCACTGGATGGAGCCCAAGTGCCATTCTGAACGCTGTGCTGATGTCCTTAATGACATCAGTGTTGACACTTGTGACAAGGAAAGCAGAGGTTTACTGTCAGGTTATCTCATGCATCAGAAGGAAGAAACCTGAAGTGCCTGCCAATGGGAAAAGGGAAAGGGAACTCAGTTTTGCATACTGGTGAGGATCTGACAGAGGAGAGGTGCTTCCAGGATCCATTTAATTCCAGCGTCTGCTGATCTCATCTGTCTGACTTTCCTTACAGAATTTTTTCCATTTTTCTCCTTATTAGTATCTTTATTTCTTTGCTACTCAGGACACTGCCAGTTTACTTGGGTCCTTGATCCCTTTGGTCTTGCCGTCAGCCCCATAAAATTCATAGAGTTCTGCAGGCAGCAGCTAGGGTTGTTCTGGAATAAACACAGCTCATTTCAGGTGGCCCTGCAAGCAAACGTGAGTGCTGCTTTCAGTAGGAAGTCCTTTCCAGTGCCTGCACGTGTACCTCCTTTCTTCTACAGGGATTGTGGCAGTTTAGCAACAGGTCCTCCAGCTACAACTGAAATTTCTCCTTTTTGACTGATAAGTCATATAGAGTTGGAATAATCAAGGCTTGTTTAGGAAAATGACCGCAGTGAAGTACTTTGGAACAGAAGTGGTGGTACAGTGTCCAGGAATGCATTTAACAAGAAGGCAAATATTAAGGGCCTGTAGAAAGGAAGGGGATGCAGTTGGGGTGACCTTTAGAACAGGGTAACCCAGCCACTGTGTAGATATCATTTAGGGCTCTGGAGGGTAGGCAATGGTAAGATTGCACCCTGGAGCTGGAGGAAAGTTATTTAAGAGATTAAGGGGTTTTATGATTCCAGGTCTCTAGAGGTAAGTAAAGTTAAAAACCTCCTGTTTCAAAAATATGGGCTTAAACTATCCTGTGTTGTATCTATACGAAATGACCCCTGAGAGTGCCTGGTTTATAGAACCTCTAGCCATCCCTGTCTTGCAAGTGGGAGTAGTAAAGTGCTCATGAGTTTCTCTATCTGACTGTGACTATGGTAAGGGGAGGCTTGTGTCATTGCTTCTGCCCTCTACTCCCAGTCCAGCAGTGTTGAGGTACATCTCATGTGACACTGTCATGTTAGGAGCGGAGCCAGGCTCCTGGCTGTGGGGAAGACGGCAGCCTCACTCTGCATCTTGCAGCCATCTGTGGATGTCCTCAATAATGTGAAGAGTATAGGCACAAAGGATCAAGGATGCCAAGTGAGGGGGCACGAGTTAGAAGGAGAAGAAAGAAAAGGAAGTCTGATTAAGTTTTGTCTTGAAGTGTCTGTTTTTGGGTTTGTCCCTGCATTGATCTGCAAGGGAATGAGGCAAGTAATGGCCCCTTGGGGACCTTCAGGACTTTCCTCTCAATGTCAGCCATCATTTTCAATCACCCTCTCCCTCCCAGCCATTAATTTTGGCCCAGGATCATGGGGACTTGTCCATCTATCACTCCTAATTGACACTAAATGATCTGTCAGTTTATTGATGAACGGCAGGAGTGGAATTGTCACAATATATTTTACTTTCTAACAACTCCTCCTGACAATTTTACCTTGTCCATCTCACTCTCCTCACATAAATCTCCATTGGCCTCTCATTCCTTCTCTTGGGCTGATCTGGTGCCAGCCGCCTCTGTGCCATCGGCACGCATCAAGGACATCAAGATGGCGGTAAGCTGCTATGTGCAGGCCCAGGGTGGGCTTTTTTCCTCTCCTCCCCCCACTTTTTTCTTTTTTCTTTTTTTTTTTTTTTTTTAATAGGCTGAATGTTCCAGGAATGCTAACAGGCTCTTGTCCTCTTGTCCCTCCATGTCATTGCTGGGGTGAGCTCTCCTTGGTGTTTCTGTTTAGACTCAGTAAAGATAACTGGCAGAAGAAGGAAAGTCCCTAGAAGACAGAAGAGTCACCTGAGAATCCCTCAGTACCATGGCTGTGATGGGGGATTTTTTTTCCTTTTAATCCTGCTTAGTGTGACTTGCAAGGGTTTCCTGCAAAGAGAAAATGCTAGATTTGCACCCATTCCCGTGTCTTTGCAATGCCCCGAGGAGCCTGGAAAAAGAGTCAGGCTTTTAATTTTTTTCCTTTTTTCTTTTTTTTCTTTTTCCTTTTGTCGTTCTTTTTTATTCTTCCTCTTTTTTTTGTAAGCTAGGTCTCTGTTTATTTTTTCTTTATTAGTGAAATTTTCTTTGACTTCTTTCTCCTGAAAGACACTGGGCAATGGAAGAACTAGTAGGATTGTAGCCTCTTGCTCCCCTAGAAAATGAAGCCTGCATCACAAAAATGGAACAGGAGTGTGACATTTTTGGTAACAGTCCATGTAAGCTGCTGAGGTGGCAGCGTGTGTTCAGGGTGAAGTCTCTTTGATTTTTTTGATTGAGGACAAAGCATATTCCTTCCTTTGTTCTCTGCATCTCCAAGGAATTTACCAGCAAATTCAGGGGATACTATCCTTGCTGTCCCAAATATTTCTAGTTTAAAAAAGCAAAACCCTCTTTAAGAACACATGCACCTTGCAACCCTTTTGTATCTGTCAAAGCCAAGGCTCAAAACTTGTCTGGCCTTTGTAGGTCACCTCTAAATTGGCTGTGAAGTCTAGCTTGATGCAGTTGACCTGTGGAAAGAGACCTAAGATGACCTGATCTACTTGCTTGGCCCTATTTCCCCCTCCCCATATAACCCCTCTACTATTCTCGGGTTCTTAATCCAAGTTCTTAAAATATCTTCTTTCAGAAGCTGTTGCTCTCAGATGACAGCACAAGGTGCCAATCAGTAATAAACACCTAGTTCTTTCTAATGTTTTTCATTCAAATGTTTTCAGTGAGGCCAATGACCAGTAAAAAGTCTTTGGCCTGGTACTTCAGAATCATGAGTTTGTTCTCTATTGTGGGCTTTGAAAAAACCAAACCACCTTAGATACTTTTTATTTGCATTCTAGTTCTGTCTCCTTTAGCAGTCACTTCTTCCATGTAACCATGAGGATCAAAAGTGTGCTTTTCCCTTTAAATGGAAACTGAAATGCTCCTGTAACCTCAAGAGCCATTTGATGTGAGAGTTGGCCCTGGTGCTTAGTGGAGACCGAAGACATGATCACTTGGATAGGAGCCCCTGTTCTCAGGGACCGAAGATGTGTGCTGGATACCTCTAGAAACTGCAGCGCTGTTTTCCCACACAGCAGTAGTGTTGTTTTTTCTGTTGCTCAGTGGGAGCTCTGAAGAGCTCTGCCGGTCAGCTCCCTACCAGTGAGCGAGTGAGGGAACCCTGGGAACATCTGTTACGGGGACGATGCAGTGAGTAGGCTGAGGTTCAGTGACCCCTGTGAACTCTGTCAGCTTGTTCTTTCGTGCCAGTTCCTGAAGTCCTGCTTGCCAGAGCTTTCCTCTTATGTTGTTTCTGTTAAGCAAGCCCACGTATTAGGACATGAGGAGAAACAGCAACACTTCTGCTAGAGATTGATTAGTGCCTCACAAGCACATTTCAGCTGGGGCCGGCTAGCTGCACTGTCTGTCAGATCCTGTCCTGCAGAGCATGCCTGCTCATCGCTGCATCCTTCTCCCTCCAGTGCCGCGCTCTAGGGCAGGGTGTTCAACATGTGGTCCAGGCAGTCCCGGGAGCCTGTGAGAGGCCAGAAAGTGGATGGTGGGACCATTAGAGTTTTAAAAAATGTATGCCTGCCCAAAACCTCTTTGTGGAGATATAGATAGCAGTGCGCCTCAGGGCTTGGAAGTGGAGGGCTGTGAGGTGACATCCTATGACAGAAATAAAGGCTCATAGTAGTCCTTGCTCTGCTGAAATCAGTGGCAAAATTTGCCTTGATTTTAGGAGATGTGAAGATTGAACTCCCTGATTTAATCAAGGCTTTTCCAGGCTGCCACAGCCCAGGGAGAGCGGGTGGAAACTTAAAGGACTGATCAGAGCCCCAAGGAAGGTTCAGTGGAGTAGCTGAGAAGACACCTGATGGTAGTGCTTTCCAGCACGGGCTGTGGTTCTAGTTTATGTACAGCTTTGATGAGTATTTTTCTCTCCCTGCGCCACAGCAAACAAGCAGTGACGAAGACCCACACTTTGAGAGCTGGCAGAACTGATCAGTTAGCACTTGTGTGTCACATTGGATGTGTAACTTAGTTGTGCCTTAGGCTATTGAACAAGCTGCAACTCATAGCTCACCGCCCACTCACTGTGGTGATGGGCACTAAAAAAATACTTGAGCAAGAGAGTACAACGTCCTTTTTAATCTTTTTTTTCCCTCCTCCCTCAGGCCTAGACCTGAATTACAGTCTGTGCCCTAGAGGCAAAAGGCTTCATGTCTCCCTGTGGGCTGAGCCAAGCCTTCGGCGTTGGGGTGGGTATGGTTTTGGATGGAGGCGCAGAGGCAGAGCGCTGAGGAGTAACCAGCTTCCTGCGCACACAACCCCCCTCTCTGCTCTCCCTTTGATCGCCCTGCTCTCTCAAAACAAAATGTTCCTCTGAACACCAGGACGTTCCCTTCTCTTCCATTTCATTCTTCTAGCAAGAGGGCAGTTTGAAGCAGCTTTCTGTTTCCACGTGATTCATAAAGAGAAGCGGTTGAGACGTGCCTGGAAATAAGCTAACACGCAGGCAGATTAAATTCTCCCCCTCGCCCCGCTGTCAGGGCCCTGTAAAATACCGAAAATACCCTTTGATCTCGACTTGCGGC
>NW_009615468.1:0-8601 GCF_000690535.1 Cariama cristata
TAGCCCTGTTTTAGCCAAACCAAGACAGCCAGTCATGTCTATCATCTCATTTAATGTGACTATTTATAACTATTTAAAAACTAGGTATTCTTTCTGTATTAGTGTTACACACCACTTAAAAGAACTACCTATATGATTAGTAAAGGTTTTTATTAAAATCAGGGATGCAGATACTAACGAAGCTCAGGGAACTGTAGTTTATACACCGTATTTGCACTAAAACACACCAGATCTTGAACAGAAAAGGTCAACTAGCAGAGAAGAAACCCTTTCTTTCAAAATACCCTAGCACTAAGGAAATTAATATGTTTCAAGAACTGTCTTAGTTGGAAATTTTAAGGTGAGTGGGAAAGTAAGTTAATGCTTTATGCAGTAAGTTCTGCATGGGAACTCACTGGAAAAAAAAAAAAATCTAAACATTTCAATCTCTAAATGTGGAGAATTTTATAATATAGGTAAACAGGGGATGTACTGTTACAGTGCTGGCATTGTTAGAAAGTATACAAACAAAGCAGACTTTGACTTGTTTTAGCTGAATTGAAGAGGGAACCATACTGCAAAATGCACATTGCCAGTAGTGTCAGTGTCTTGGCTTCCAGCCTCAGCCAAGAATCTACTTCAGTTGTAGACATGCCATTTTCAGAGTCCATATTTCCCAAAGTCTCAGATGTGAGAACTCAGAGGTGATTTCTGAGGCTATATTCCCCTAGTTGTAAGGTAGGAAAAAGGTTAAGTTCTTCTGTTTCCAGCACTGGCTTGAGACAACAACAAAAAATATTTTATGCATCTGACTTGTTTAAACATTAGAGCTGGTCAAAAACTCTGGGAAGGAAAGGCTTCTGACAGCATTGTTTGTTTGTCTGAAAATGCTGAGTTGGCAGAATTGAAACGTCTGCTCCCACTAACCTTTCATGAACATCGGATGAGCTAGCTGGCCGTGCAGAGATGCTCCATCCCTGGGCACAGAGCTCCCCAGCTCCCTGCCTGCCGGCCAGGTGCCCAGCTGGCCAGCCTGCTGGCGCTCAGGCACCCACCGTGTCCCCATCACCCACAGGCTTCCTCCAAAGGTGATCATGCCGTTGGGAAGTTCTCCATCTTCACGTTTCCTTCTGATGAAGAGTGAACAACACCAGCATGCCAGAGTTTCCCACAAAGCTGAAATTCACTTCCTTATCAGTTGTGCTTAGAATCTCCACTACAGCTTTAGTGGGAAAGGTGAGAAGGGATGATTTTTTTCCTGCTGTGCTATCAGCAGACTTTCATTATTGTCACATTCCCTGGACATCTTTTACCTTAAGTACAGATAAGGTAAAGTAGAAAATCATGGAATGAACTCATCAGGAATCTATTTTGAAGCATTATAACATAAATGCTGAAGAAAACAGGTCCTTAAGGTATCATCCTAATCTGTCTTGAACACAGCATCTAAACCATTCTAATGAAACAAGATAATAATTTTGCACAAAGGAATTTAGAGGTTCAGTAGATCAGTAATGCTGACATAAAAGGTCTTTCTAGATAATGCTATATACGCAGTGTGATAATTCTACACTGAATAGCATTCCAGCTGTTTTCTGTAGAAGACTATTGAAAATCTTTATTTGATTTAATAAAGTCTGCACAATCAGAACTCTATCCAATATACAAGACTTTTTTTAGAATTTGAACCCATTCTTTCTGAAACTATGTATTGGTGGGCACTACAACCTATCATTAGAGATGTTTGCAGAGGGCAATTGACAGCACAGTCATAAGAAAAATATCTCCCATCAGGCTTCCTCAAATGCAGATGAGAAATCAATTCTGTCTTCTCAGGAGATGATTCTAAATGACTCCCAATGATAAACTCCTCTGCTGGGGTTTTACATTGTCCCTTGCAAGAACCAGGGGAATATTAAATGGACAAACTCACTCTATGGACTTCAATTCAGCTACTGGATGGGGCTTCTTAATCATCAGAATAAAAATCATTTAAAAACAAAAACTTACTCAGATTTTCACTTTTTCCAAAGAAGATTTGTCATCCACTTGAGCAAGAGAACTGCAACTTTCAGACCCTCCGTGAAGATGTCAGAGTCAGGTGAGTGACCCCTTTTAGAGATGTCTGTATGAGACATATCTCTCTTTTCTATTAAGCCTCTGCACAGAAATGGTTTTGCTCTTATTACTATAAAAGAACAAAATGTGAAATAATCCATAGAGTTTCAAAACTATTTTATTGTTGTTGCATACATTTGCAGAGTTCCAATCAGAGTAAATTCTGAGCACTCACCAGAAGTGCTGGATGCCTACTTGTTAAATATGCAGTGCCTAGTGAAGACCTTTAAAATTTTGCTCTATTCATATGACTATCATATTTCTAATCCTAGTAATGATTTGAGTTACCTCATTTGCAACTGTATCTCCTCAGATTCAGATAATTCTTCATTCCTGTATAACTTATTACTGTCTGCCTTTTCCCCTAAAGACAGACTATGTTTAATGGCAATCTTATGTAAAATACTGCCTGCCATGAATTCTTCTAGCTTCAGAAGGGCAGTATAATAATGTTCCACCGAATTTGTCCAGACATCAAACTCTCGTTTTTTAAGATCCCCAAAGTTCTTCTAATAACTGCACCAGTGAATTCTGAACTGTGTGATTTATTTTTATAGAAGCCTGGACAAGTAAGAGTTGAATCAAGATAAAATTTTAAAGAAAAGCACTGCAACTTAATAATAAGTTGGGGTTTTTTAGGTAAGTAAGGTAAAAAGCGAAAAAAGTAGATGCACTCAAAAGTCAAATTTCCATTCTGGATTCTAGGCCTCAGCACAAGTTTTCTTATACCTGACGTTTTAGCCTGCCCAACTTCGCACAGCAAGCACAAAATCTGAAGTGCCCAGGCAAACACAAAATTTTGCCTCATTTTTGAAAAGCTCTGCTCTGCTGCAACAGATTGTCTTCAAATGAATGAATAATGACATGAGCCTGGGTACTTAGCTATGACATCTGTTATGTAGTAAATTGCATTGCATGCTACATGCATAATGAAGAGGAAAGAGGGATTTTAGCTCCTAAAACATACCTCATTATGTGATGATGCACAAATGCAGGCAGTGACACCCAGGACAGATGGAAAGGCTGCAGTGTCATAAAACACACAAATAATGTTGTTGTTCTTATCATTTGGAAAATGAAGATGTTAACTCTCATAAGGATACAAAAAGGCAACTCAGCACTGAATAAAACAGTAAGAGGTGGCAGACACTGATAATTAAGATCTCTCTTAAAAGTTGCTTACATGAATTCACTTACAAGAAGCTTGACTATTCTTCATAGGGGTTACATTCTGTTTCTTTAATTCTGTCATTCCTTTCTTGGCGGCTTGCATTTCAAAAATAGAGTGCACGTTATAGATAATCATAAATCATTCAAATAGTGAAAACTCCATTGCAAGATGATTTAGAAGACCAAAGCGTGTTTCTAGACATGCAGATAATTTCCTACCATTATACCGTCAATTAGATTCATTAAACACAGATTAAACCACACAAAAACAAATTTTCAGGTGAAATTTTGAAGCTCCAATCCACCTCCATTGCTAAGACAAATATGGTGCATACACAATGCTAGCACAGCCCACTTAAGTAATACTGACTTCTGAATGACCTACAAGGACAAGTTCCCAGTAGTGTCATTTCTGAACTTAACATTAAAATGCAGCTGCCTGTGTTTAGACATTTAGTCTGAGGCTCAATATTTAAACGACTGCTCTGGGCACATAGACCAATATGCCTAATGTAAGACTCACAAGCTTGAAAAATGTGGCCTAAATCATGTGAGGAAAGAGTTATAGCATTCATTGAAAACTGTAAGTGATAAAGTGGGAGAGTCTGTTAAGAAAATATTTGGATAGGGCTAGGAATGTCTAACTAAGCTGGTTTTTATTGCCCAGGGATCAAGATGGATAGAATAGGACTAGGATATTTATGGTATTCCAAGAATGGAAACAAGTGAAAGGAAATTCTTAATTTTACACAGCAATACAGCAATTTCCAGGCTAGGCTCAAGTAGAAAACATTCAACTGGTATAAGGAAGTGATTATAATGCAGATTTACGTAGAGAATAATTTTTAAAGTTCTTCTAATAAATCATCAATATCATGACAACAGAGAGTGGAAAAAATGGCATTCCTTTAGATTTAAAATACTTTAATTTTAATAATCACAGCAGAAGAAAAAAATTTCTTCTTCTTTATCAATGAAAAGGGTTTTTGTATTGATGAGTATTGTCTTTAAACAATGTGAGAACACTGTTGTTTGGGACAGAAAAAAGGAATTTCAATTAAAAGACGTATTACTATTATTTAACTGGAAACATTTTGTGAAGTAGTAATTTCCAGAAATAAAAAAAAAGACATTAAAATATTTCTATATTAAAAATACTATTATATCTAACTTTACTTAATTATTTTCTTCCTCATTGCAGGAACATTGTAGGAAGAGCTGCAAAGAACAGAGAGATTTGAAAGTGATTTAAGAGACACTTTGATTTTATTTTTTTAATTTATACAGTGAAGAAATGTAGCTTAAACAAGGAATTTAAGCGGCTTGGAGGCAGAATGATCCTGCTTTCTGCCTGAGTACTAGACTGACATTTATTGCTGCTAAGCTGATTGCATTTGTAAATCATTGGAGGAAGCCACACACCTATAGTCTGATTTCCCTATATTTATGTGGCAAATCAGAAGAAATTTTCTGAGATCTTGCATCAAAGACAGTAGATTCAGACATTGCACAGGTCTGAGAATTAAAAGTTACTTCCAGCCCATTTCCCTAGTATTGCAAATGTTTGGAGACACAGTTGGAAAGAACAGCAAATAAAACTGAGTTACTTGCACTATTCCTCATTGCCAGCTTGGTTCTTAAAGAGTGGACATAAGTGAGGTATCCCAGAAGACTGTCAATAGCATGACATGATAGTAACTTAAAGCCATCTTTTACTTTACTTTCCCCACACTGTTGATTTACTTCATATACAATGAGAAGTACAGTGTTACAAGACAAAAATTACCCTTTTTCTTAATTTTAAAAAAATATTATGTCAAATTAATTGTCCCAAACACCTCTCAATATCATAGAATCATAGAATCATTATGGTTGGAAGAGATCTCAAAGATCATCAAGTCCAACCGTATACCCGCATACCTGTATACGGGTATACCCGTATAAACCGTACACCCGTATACCAGTATACCCACATAAACATACCCAGTATATGTTTATTTTTTAAAAAAATACATACTATATATTGTTGGTGCTTTATAAGCATTGACAGAAAAATAATAAGAGTAGTCAGTTCTGTACTATTTTAAACGCTTTGCTTTTCCAAGAAGCCCAGGTAGTACAGGAAGTGTCAGATATTGCCTCACATGCTGGGATTTACACCAGGTGCTTGATTTATCTGGCAGATGCAGAGCAGCAATCCACACACTGCGCTGCCTTGGTGTGTGGGTGAGCCGCCAGCACTGGCTGGAGCTGGGCACATACCCTGCGCTTGCCCTGGTGCCCCTGCCCTGGTGTCACTGTTTAAACCAAACCAGGACACCTGGCATCCTCCTCCCCACCCAGGAAGGACAGGTGGACCTGACAGCAGCCTTTCAGGAAGGCAGCGGGAAGTCAGGAGATGCCACATCCTTCATTCAGCCTAGGAAAGCCAGGATTCCAAGAGCCAGGGTTAAATTCATAAAATTGTTTTGTTTTGGAGAAAATTGCATGGTAACCAGCATGGCAGCTGTGAAGTGGAAAGACTGCAAGTAAAGAGGTAGCACGTTTGCATTCAAATGCCTTCACCAACTGCCACAGTGGTTGGATATTTCTGTAATATCTCCATTGTTCAAGAGCCCATCCGAATTTGCAGACCCAGGATTTCCTCACAGCACCAAACTGCAAAGACCATAAACATAACAGCAGGCATTTAGTGACCACATTTGTGAACTGAATGGGATTAAGAAAAAGATCAAACAACACCTAAAAAGAAGGAGATAGGGGATATGAATGGGTTGGTACTACCAGAAGGCTGTATTTGCAGATTAAGGTTATCATAAGAGTACTGACAGAGCCAAAATACAAACTGATTTTGCCTGTAAGTCTGAGAATGGGAAAAGAATCCAAAAGGAAAGACAAAGATTTTAATAACTTTATGGAAAACTATTATGAGAATAGAGTAAGAAATAGCTATAAGGTATATTAAAACAGGTGGTAAAAGTATTTCATAACACAGAATGAGTCTGTAGGAAAATACAGGCATTCTTTCCTACCTGCAAACAGGAAATACAACGGGAGTAGCTACTGTAGAAAATACATGTATCTGTGTATAAGCTGAAAAAATTTTACTATTCATGTATAATTTCTGCTTTCTAAACAGCTGATCATTATCTTATAGATGAAGTTGTTGAGACAAATTCAACTAAACCAAAAATAAAGTTTCCAAATGGCAACTGCAGCTGAACTTTTCACAGAAACTGTAGAAGCAGAAGGCAAGAGAAGAGAATACATTTTCTGCAACTTGTCATTTTCTTACAATATCATCTCTTAAATCTGCAGGACTCTAGAAACAAAATCCTATCCAAAACTGCTATTCATCACTACCTGAAAACTGGGGATACCTCCAGCAGCTCTTGTGTTGTCAGACCTGACAGCCACAGATTACCCATGGTTTTATTCTCAGTAACTCCCAAGCCTGGGTGATGCTCTGGAAATGTCCCCAATATCTGTGGGCACACAACCCAAATGCTAAACTCAGACAGTCAGAATTCTGTGTTGTTGCCCCACATTCAGGATGGTCAACGTATGATATTAAAACTCTTTGTCATCACTGCAAACTGAAAAATACAAGGTTTGTGGGAAAGGAAAGGAATGCAGTTCTTGGGGCAGAGGGAAGTCTCCCAATGAATAATGGAAATATCTTGTCAGAAAAGGGTTCAGATTCCCTTCTATGCCACTTACATCCTTAAAGAAGTGGAATATACCAGTAGCAAGACTATAAGAGATTTCAAGACGGAGAATATTTGAGGTTGACAATTGGCATTTCATTTTTGTGGGAGTTTTTATAATTCTTCTCCATCTGCTTACTTTTCTCTTTCATTTAAAATAAAAGTAATCTAGACTGAAAGTACATGTTTTCCTGGAGGGATACAGAAAGCACAACGAGAAGTACAGGCTTCATTGTGTCTCTTCACTAATTCCTGAGGGGAAAGCCAGACTGCATTATGTCTTACATTAAATACAGATCTTTTACACCTTTAAGAAAGGAACCTTATGGTAAACCATTATTTTTAACACATGAACTAATCAATCCATGCCAAACCTTTGTAAGCTCTTATGGCATTTTTTTTAACACTTTTATATATATGCTTTGTATTTCTTCCTCCCAAGTCCTTTTAATACGCTGAATGTGTATGGCATCAGCATCACACCAGCACCGCACGAGTTAAAGCACTACAAAGAAAATGTTGCACAAACTTTACAAAATCAGCCCTTTCTCTTGGATAAATACACTACTCTTGATATTTCAGAAAGATTTTATTAGAATGAATACTATGGTCCTGTAGTGGTCTGCTGAGTACATCAGTGTCATCCTTCTCAAGCAAATGAGCATGTATTTATGAATCATTTATGTAAAAGACATTCTTAGCTGATTAGTACCTGCAACATAACCATGTCTTTGGGCACGTGCTAAAAATACTTACGAGAATTGTTTGAAAAAAGGAAATTTTTTCACTTTTCACTTTTCAAGGTTTTCATCAGATTTGACTTTAAATTTTGTTTTTAAAAATGTATTATATCAAAAGCAACTGTGTGTTCAAATTGAAGCATTAATCTTAATGCCAAATGTTACTACATTAATCAACTGGCAAGAGGTGTGTGTGGAACAGTTTTCAACTTTATGCAAATCAGAAGTCCCACAGCTCTATTCTTTCAGGAAATCAATGAAATTGCAGGAAAGATAAATCATGGATATGAGATTAACAGCAAAACCAACAACAGCAGCAGGATCTTCACAGGTAAGGAACTGGACAGACACAGGTAAGGAATTGGACAATTAGACCTATTGCACAACATTGGACTGCATTTCAGGAATGTTGTTTCCATGCTCCAGACTACTGGACATTCCTCAAAAGAAGACAACACCATTAATTAACATAAATGAGTGACTTTTAAAGAAGGTATGACACTTCTGCTGCTGGAAAGTAAGATTTAAGGTGAGCACGATATATTTGTGCTAGCCACGGTGGTGTTGCCTTGCTGCAAGTTGTAAGCTTAGAAATGTTCTTCTCATGTCTTTAAAAAACATTTTTAAAATTTTTAAGTCTACGAAAGTTCTCTTTATAGTACTGGAGTCTAGCTTGAAACATTCCGTTAAACACATTTCTATGCACCTATTACATATTCATGTATTCCATACCTGTCTGGTCCAGAGAAAAGAGTGTGAATATTTTCTTTTTTGCAATCCTAAAAGAAAGGTTAAGAACAATCATCAAGAAAATATCCCACAGTCTTATAAACTTTGAATTCAAACAACCAGGCCAGGAAAAGAGAAAGAGAAAGAGAAAGAGAAAA
>NW_009615469.1:0-3239 GCF_000690535.1 Cariama cristata
TTTTCCCCCTTCTTAAATATGTTATCCCAAAGGGGCTACCACCGTCACTGATGGGCTTGGCCTTGGCCAGCGGCAGGGGCGCCTTTGAGCCAGCTGGCATTAGCTCTGTCGGACATAGCTGGTGTTGGTTTTATCAGACATAGGGGAAGCTTCTAGCAGCTTCTCACAAAAGTCACCCCTGTAGCCCCCCCACTACCAAAACCTTGCCACGCAAACCCAATACAAGAGTTTGAGTAAATGTGTTTTAAGAAAACAAGATTGCAAAAAATACAAACCAATCCATTTTCTTAAAAGTCCTGGATGAACTTAAGACACCTCTTGTTGAAAATGCTGATTAGTGGTTTTGTTCTTTTCAGAAACAACTTTCTAAAATGCACTTTCAGTTCAGTTGTAGCTGTCAGTTCAATTGGGCATCTGACAAAGAAATTGTCATTCTGTTTTCCCTTGCACTGAGATAACTGTGGGATGCAAGAGTCAAAAAATATAAGCACATAGTTTCATTTAGTTTGTTAACACTATGTGTTTCACTTCTTAAGACACTTGTAACTCTCTTGGTAATAATCAAATCATAGGTCTCAATACATTAGTTGAATTGAATTAGATAACAAATATTGTAAAACATGTTAAAGGAAGAATTGTTGGAATCCAGGCCTTCGCATTTGTACAGAACTAGGTCTTTAAGAAAGCCATAACTAGATAGAGGCAAACCAAACAATTTGCAATAATTAAATTGTAATTATTACTGTCCTCCAAAGTCATGAGATTACTGCTAAAATCTTCCAGAAATGGTGAGAGGAAGAACATAAAGTTAATTCTGATTCCTATCTTAGCTGTTAGTTTTAATGGACATTTAAGGTATTATAATCCTCAGGAAAAAGGTATTTTAATAAAATGTAGAGAGGAGTTGAAAAGCAAGAGGAGTGTTCCAATAAATTGTAATTGACTGTGGATTTAATAAGTTTTTTCTGGTGCTTCTACAATTTTCAAGGAATAATTGGAAAATAATACCATTAAAAGATATGGGATTTGAAGTTTATTTTAAAATGCTAGAAGCAAACACCTTTCTCCTTTCCCTTGCAATATAAAGAATTTGGTCCCAATTCTCTTTTACCTTACATAAACTCTTTTGCATATTCCTGCTTTGCATACCTGCAAAACAAGTGATGCTGATGTACTAGTGTTTTATATTACTGATGCTAATTTCTTCCATCTATCAATAATTTTTGACAAAGTTAAATATTGAATCAATTTTTTTTGTCAGAAATTTAGACCTGCACAACATAGCTGAAAGACAAAATATTTTCATTTCTAGATATCCCCAAGGCACAGGGTAGTAAGTGTGTCATCACCTTGATGATCTACTGTGACATGGCAGTCTTTTACCTTCTGCAGATTTTCTGCCCTTTTTCAGTTTCTGTCCATGGTGTGTGAAGAGAAATGGGATGGAGAGAAATAAGATGAATTGGAAACAGAAGATTATTGAAAAGCATCCATGAAAAGCTTTTTTGAGAGAACTATTTTGGTTTAGAGTAGATGATCAAAATTAACATACAATAAAAATTAAAAAATAATTTCAATAATAAGAAAAATATTTTTATAAAAATTTTTCAAGAAGTAGAGTCAATGTAAAGTTTTCCTCAAAGTTTACATGCTGTATGTTCTGGTAGGCACTAGTATATAAGGATTATAGGATTTAGTGTGTCTTTCTTGTACTGGAGTGCTTCTTTCCAACACTGCCATGGGCTCATGGTTGTTTCAGTGTCTACCTGCCATATGTGTGTGAAGTTCACTTGCTGATTAGTTCACATCTTCAGCTCACCAGCCTTAGTAGCTGAAGCTAGTAGAGTCAACACCGACAACTCCTGTTCACCACTGGCTTCTGCTAATTGTATTCCCATTGCACTTTCACAGGGCTGAAATTCAACCCAAATGCTATCCTACACTTCTTTACATTAATCTGTAACTGGCTTTTGTAAGCCTCACACCTGAGTTGTGTGGACCACCTACTTCATGGCTTTTCAAAGTGCTGTATTCAAAAATATCATGTCTCAGATCGACAGCATTCACAATCAGTGAGCGGCATTTCCATATACTTTTGCTGAGATGATAGGGATCAGGCTTGTGGCCCTGGTCCATTCCATCCCATTCCAGGAGGAACAGCAGTCCTGGAGGAAACAATGTTGTGTTATCTAGACAAATATCTGTATAGTCTAGAAAACTAATAAGAAGTGCACAACTTCTAGAGTAGTAGTTTAGCAAAATATGCCAGACACTGGCTTTCACAATAATGTCAACATGTTATTTTGGAGTACCAAATGCCCCAGACAGGAGCTACTATTCTTCTGAATTTGTCTGCTTGACTCTCTTACCAGTTGTTGAAGAATTGGTATAGAGAGGAGTTTATGTCAAACAGCATCAAAACAGAGGTAGACGGTACCATTAGGCAGAGACTGTATCTATCATGGTAAAAATCAACAACATCACTGGATGAATCTTTCCCAACTATCCAATGACCAAAATGGCATTTATGTAATTATAAATTGTCTGTGCAAAGGGATCTATACGTATTTGAATTTTAAATGTTGGTAGTCAATCACAGCCCTTGATGGGCTATAATGGATGTTAATATAAGTTATGTTGAGCGTGTGGATGCTGGACAAGTCACCAGACATCCCCATCTGCCCTGAGCAATGTTGACACTCCCTTCACTCTCTCAGACAGGAACACTCATAGTGTCAGGATACCAAAAGTTTATGGCTTTATCAGAAATCCCTTCTTGCTGCGAGTCATGTGTCCTACCTGGAAAGCACTGGCTCACACTCTCCAGCTGGGTTTTTCATGAAAAAAATTAAAATAATCACTTGCACAGCGGTGTCCCAAATGCCATATGCATTGTCACAGTCTGCTGCGTGTTACAGAACATTTGCTAGCCCAGCAGGAGCCATGCCATCAAAATTGGTGAACAGGGCACTTTGGGCCAACTTTGTTGAATCCAATGCTGTTCCAGCTCCCATGAGGGAAGGGCAGGCTGTGATGTACTTATTCCTGCCTCAGAGGGAGCCAACGTAAACTATGAACATAAGTCAGAAGGACTGGGGTTACGCTATGTTTTCTCTCATGGTACACCCTCAAACAAACCTCTTCCCCTTCCTCCCCACCTTCACAGTTCCTAGGCTAATTAAAACTCAATGTGTGACCACAGAATTTCTTATATCAGGCTCACTCAGCAAGTTTTCCCT
>NW_009615469.1:3270-14193 GCF_000690535.1 Cariama cristata
TCAAATACATTCTTCTGAAGAGTGGGGATTTTCTAGTGATGTTCCCTCCTTCCCTGTACTTGCTACCCACCAGTCTATCTCTTTACCCTTTCTTTATGTTATTCTCTTTACTCTTGCTTCTATTTACTGATCTAAATACTTTGTTGTTTACCTCTGTTTATCTTCATGGCAGTATCCCAGAAGAAATTAAAAAGTTTGCATTTGGTGCAATTTATCTTATTTGTGTTTGGAGATATCAGAGACATTCTATCTAGCTCTTGCTCTGTACCAGTCTCCAAAGAAGCCTCATTCTCCTCCACTCCTCTCTTCTGCAGCAAGGTTAGCACTCACATCAGATGAGAAGTTGACTTCTATAAGTGCTAGCAAAACTCCTAGCACCACCCAAGGCCTAGTGCCTAGGTATCCCCACTGGAGATGTCTCTCATGGTCTTTTTCCTGTTCTGCCTAGTCCAAAGCTGCTGGTAGCCCCTGGTGGCTTTCTGCTTCTTGAGTCGTCTCATATTTCTGATAGGCCAGGGCAGCACTACTTAGAAAGTCTGTTGCGGCTTTTCATTGATCTCAGAAATACTGTCCACAAACCATCCAAACCAGAGAAGCAGGAATCTGGGTCTATCTGTGGGGGCACATCGGTGCTCAGTGGCTCACCCTCAGCATTATGTGGGGAGGAGGAAAAAGGTCAACACTGCGTCTGGACACAGTGCATGGCAGGATGCTGTGCTGACTGCATTTCACCAGCCACTAGTTGTGCATCTCAAGCTACTGCCACTACCCAGACTATGTCCCTGTTTCCCTGTCAAGAGACAGAGTCAACTTGATCCCAACTTAGCATAGGACATGAGCAAACATTGGCAGTGTGGGTGACCACAGGGAATTTGGGTTGGAACGCAGGTTCAGTCTGGAGCATCAGGATGGTGACGACAGCTTTTGGGATATAATTCAGACCTGTCATAAAACAGATGAGTCTTTAATGGGAATCCACCTGTGATGGATTAGCTACCTTCCTGGCTATCTCTTACAGGCCGAGCCTCTGCTGATGGATCAGAGCCAGCAGGGTTGTTCTCCATGCGACAGTGCTTATGATGGGGATTGGCTCAGCTGAGTGGTGAGAAGGGCAAGGAAAGACATAAATCTGGATCGTGAGAGCGTGTTTTGGTTTGAATGAACAAAATGACACATTGGAGGAGTCCAAGGACTAGTGGTTATAGAAGAGAATTGGTGTGCTGGAGAAACAGGCCAGCACACCTCCGACTGTGGCAGGTGTTTGGGTGACTTGTGCTGGCCCGAAAACCTGCAGCTGCCAGGTACAGCTGTATTCCTCCTGGTGCTGCTTTTCCTTCAGTCTGCTGGTTTGGGCTGCAGGGCTTCCATTTACAGGATTCTTTATTTTCTTTCTCCTAGCTACAGGGGAGCTTATCAGATAAAAGAACTTGGTGGAGTGACAAAGATTGATTAATGGTGAGGTGGAATGGGATTTTTATTTCTGCCTCCATAAACACCTGAGTGACAGTCAGCTGTGTGTGACTGTGGTCTTATCAATAACAGTTTATGTGAGATGAGCTTGAACTAAAACATTTTGTATTTAAACATCCAAATATTTCGGGACTTGAATCTTAGCAATATTAGGTAAAGGAATCAAATGCTGTACTATTTCAGCATCAGGGAACAACTGTAATAAACAGACAATATTTCAGAGAAAGATACAAAAGCTGTGCTACAATATTCAGAGATATTCCGAGAAATTAAAGTCAATATGTGAAATTTTCACTGAGGTATTGAAGAAGATGGTAGAAGGCATATTTCAGACCTGATTGTTCTTTTTCTCATGTAACACTTTCATAATGGAGGATTAAGAGGTATGTGATAAAATTACAACTGCTTTTAAAACCTGAACAAGAAAATACTTCTCTGGGGTTTTGGGGGAAATCTCTGCCTTTTACAATCAAGGCTCAAATTTTTCAATGCAACAGATTGTCTGTTATTATTATCACAGAATAATAAAATGAGTCCTCACTGGGATCTAAATCCTGGTTTTCAGTCAAAGGCTTAGGTAACAAGCAGGCTGCAAGTTTTGCAATTTGGGCTGAGTAGGATCTCTAGAGGGTAACAATGTCTGTTACTTTTCATTACTATGGGCCGTACGTGGGGATGAAGGGAGCTGCAAGAGACATTTAGATGAGTGCCTGGTGTTTAATCAGTTTTCTGGAGACCTTTGTAAGACTTTCAACCAACATGGCATATCAAGGATAAAATTCCTTGGTGGAACTTCTCCTTTCACTTCTGCCAGCAAAGTGTTTTGTTCATGATGCTTCGCGTTGCTCACAGGCCTAATTGAGAAGCAAGGGCCTACAGTGAAACTACCATCTCAGATTGGGCTAAAGGAAAATTTCAAAAGTCCGTAACAGCAGGTAGGAATCGGTCTACACCTCCACCTGTGCTGGATAACGAGAGAAGGACAAAATATATTTGCATGCACCCATGTGGGTGCTTGTACCAGGAAAAAAACATCCCTTCTCCCAAAAGTTTCCCATTTTGAAACCAGAAACTTGTCTTGACCTTCTTTTTATGCTATAAATAAATGAATAAATAAATAAGATCACTTTTTCTTCTGAGCTCTGTGTAAAGGGCCCTTCCACTCTGAACTTTTGCTGTGCAGTCTTCTGAATAAAAAACCCAGTATTTTTTTATTTGCCTTTCTTTTGTTCATCATGCTTTCCAGAGATAACCTGTGGTTACCACATAGAAAAAAGAATACATTCAGTATGTTTTTCCCTTTCACATTTCTCAATTATTTTCCGATGGACAGTTAACCAGCTCCTCCAGCAGAATTAATTTCTGACCATGAGGTTGCTCAGTGGGCCCTGACAGATACAGCGTTGCAATCCCCCTGCATCAGTTTAAGATGCTGCAGTACCACAGCTGAGACGGCTGTTAATGGAAACTCTGCTAGTGCTATCAGAGGCTGGAATAAGCACCAATGTGAGAGGCTACAAGTGCTTAAAGGTGTGAAACACAGGCAAGATTTGGCATGAATCTTAAGAAGGCTGAGAGAGCTATAATGGAGAAGAAGGATTAGTACATGAGGAAAACAAAACATTGCACAGAAAAAGGAAGAAAAAGAAAAAGAAAAAGAAGGAGGAATTCTAGATCACAGGGTTGGGAGACTGAAATTTACAGAGGGGAGAAAGATTAAGAAATTGTAGCAATATTTGCTAGGCAATCTTTTAACATTGTCATAAACAGATTGTCTTCTGAGGATCCTATTCAGTAGTTTGGTTAATACAGTAACAGGGAAATCAGTCACTTGATTTATTTGAAGAAAATAATTTTGATATCCTTGGATATTACTTTTTCTCTTGTAATGTTAATGTCCGTTCAGCACAGAAGTACCTATTCCACAGTTGTTTCCTTCACTTGCTTTACCTCTTCTTACTCATTTTCTTGATTGTCCTTGATGCTTTCCATGACTTGCATTTATAGTAGACCCTCAACATTTTTGTGGTGATGGCATACTGTCTGAAAAGTGATATAGTTTCTTTTTGTGCTGGAGTGGGTAGCCATAGCAGTGGAGACAGTGCAGACAGTGGAGACTGGAGGCTCTACTTCAGAATTGAATCAATGCAAAAAAAAGTACAGTTTACTAGTCTTCACTGAACACACACGGAGGACAGAACACCAGACTGGCAGAAAGAAAAGAAAGCTTTCTGCAAGCTAATTGTGCAGAGGGCAGTGATTTCAGTGAAAACGAGTGACATCTGGCCTTAAAGACAATGTACAAGTCTCGTGACCCTTATCAAAGCTTGCTGAAATCAGTGGCATTTCCTAGATGAAATTTTAAACTCTCATAACAGATAACAGATAAAGCTTGTTCTGTTTGCCTTGGCATGCTGGAGAAAAGTCTAAAGCACGTTGGGGTGATACCTTACTAATCCTATTGTTAGAGAAGGAAAAATTAAGACAATTGTCTTAATTGCCTTAATTTTAAATTCAAAGTCCCACAAGAAAATCAGAGATGTTAAGAAATTTGTTCCTCATTCCCATTGGCTTCCAGCCCTGTGTTTGTAATTGTTAGACCATCTAGAACAGTTATAATTCTGTGTAAGTGGACTTCCTGCAATCAATATTTTATCCAGTTGAACAGGACATCACTGAGCATATTGGGAAAAAAAAAATTCAAGGAAGGGCTGAACTGATTCTAATAATTCCTGATGTTTTAAAATTTCAAAGTCCTTGTTTCAACTACTGCTTTGTTGATTTGCACAAGTAGAAATGGAAGAATCCATATTTGCCTTTGTCATTCTGAGTGTTCAAAGAACTTGCTTGGACAAAGAGAGTTATGCTACCTGTAAACAATTTATGGGAAAAAAAAAGATAATGCAGGAAGATCTATAGCCACATACCATACTAAATGCAATAGTCCTGCTGCATATCATTTAACGGAAGCACTGCACAGTTATACTAAATATCAGAAGTGTGCATATTGCTTATGCACTGATAAGGAGTGAAATGATTCACAGTAATTCATGAATCCACTATGAGTCTTTTAATTTTTAATGGACTTGATATGCTTATTTCCTGTGTCATAGTAAAGCTGCAGTAATGGGAGCATTCTGCCGATCTTTGCACACATGATCATAAAGATTGAACTTTGTTTGTTTTATGACTTTAGCTTTAAAGGTACCTTAGAGATTGTGAGAGGAACTGGTTGCTACCTCACGTGACTAGGAGTGTAATAGAGCAACTGAAACCTGGAGAGTTCTGATTTGTGACTCTTAAGTTCTTCTGTTAACTGCAATTTCTGGATGTTCTAGTTTTGCTTTTCTGGTTATCACTATCATGTGGTGGACATGTATGAAGAAATTTTACTTACTGAAATCTTAAATTTACACTTCTGCATTGTGTAAGGCTGGCTTCTCTCCCTCGTGTTATCCTAGGTACATCTGTATCTGTTAGACAGCAAACTGTAAAGTGCTTTGAGAGAAACTGTGGAGAAAATGGATATGAAGTGATGGGTTTTCCCTGAACCTAATCTCTGCCCAAGGGCATTTTGATACTATTAATAGTGAGGCAGAAGATGTATATAAATACAAAATATTTGGGCTGTCCTGTAACAATTTCTTCTAGAAGGAATACTATTGACTTCTCAGATTCCAGTAAATGTGAACAGTGAATTCCCGTTAGTCTTATGTGATGGATTCCAGCAGGCATGCATGGAGCCTGGAAAAGCAATGAAATTACCTATCAATATGCTTCAATTCAGAACGTTTGTTAGTACCACTTGCTTTTGTGTTTATGTTATTATCGATTTCTTGGTAAAACAGCAGACTCAGAACAAAAGTACTATTTATATAAAACTCAGGTAGAAAATAGCTGTGTTTAGTTTAATATATCTTTTTCAAAACACCTGTTTTTAATAAAGTACTGTTATTTTGAATACTGAGAGCCAGAATTGAGCAGACACTTTCAGTAAACTTCTTGGACATCAGGGTAGTTTAGAGGGTTGTTAAGCAGTTCAAAATGAATGAACTCACAAAAAGTGATGGAAAATGAAAAAAAATTACTTTCTGATGGAAAGCTTTTGTTTGGAATGCAATTTGTTATTTTTAAAAAGTTACATGATTGTGTTTTTATAAATAACATCTTTGCATTCAAAGCATGCTTAAAATGAAAGAAAGGTTAGTGCAATAAACTAAACAAAAAAGTTAATCCTTTATAAAGAAGAATATTTTTGAACAGGGGAGGTTAGGTTGAACTTTCTTATTATTATAATGTATACAAAAACATATTGAAAACTCCCTTATTTGTGGAGCTGTGGCAATTACCTAGCAAAAGAACAGAGAAAGGAAAGAGGGTGGAACACAGATAAAAAGCGTTGGTATTTAAGCACTTAATAGGAATTTAATTTTCTGGTGATCATGCAGAAAGTGGATGCCTGATGTTGAATTTTTCAGCTTCAAGTTAAAGGAACCAAACTATTTAATCTAAAAGACCCCTTCCTCCATTCTTACCATTCTTTTTCTGCTATTATTTTCCACTAAATTTGCTTACCCCAAATGATATTGAAAGACAAAATCCAGATATTGTAGGCAAGGCTAGAGGAATTAGTCATGTCATTTAGCTAATCTGATTGAGGCAAAATTTTCCATCAAATAACTTATTTGTGAATTGATGCTCTCCTATTCACAGCTGAAATCCAGCTATGTGCAAAAGACCTCACAAAAGCTTTATGTGTCACCTCCATCTCAGTTAAAATACATTTTGAGGACTCATGTGGGACTAGCATGATGAATAGACCATGCTCTGGCCTGCTGCGCAGGAGTGAGTTTTATCCTTTCTGACCAGATAAAATGATACGAACCTTAAATAAAGCACATATTGACATTGTAAGACACTATTAAGGTCCACAGTGTACCATGGTGGTGAACCATGACCAAAGTACTCCCAGGTTTGTAATAATTCATTACTGAAATAGCTTCCTTCTAATGACTAAGGCTGACTGTGTCAAAGAGCTTGGACACCTAACCCCAAGGCTTGTTATATAGCATTAAATAAATCTCACTTTCTGTTCATTTACCTGCTGTATCAAAGGTCATGAATCACAGCTGACATCAAGATTTGGTAGGTATCTTTTAAGGATTTCCCTCTGATTATTGGATGAAGTTACTGTTAGGAAAGCTTGGGCTTGTACTCCCAAGGGGTGATAGGTACACAGGGATAGTACTGAGAAATACCTTCCCATTTGCATGAGCTATTGAGCCAGTTGTCCTATAATTGTTTCTTTGAATTTCTAATTCTTTTTTATTATTATTTTGGAGATAGATGAACTCTGTTGTTCTATCAGGGCATTCCAGCTACCAGGGAACACAGTCGTGCTTCCTCTGTGCTTTTAAGGTCCATTGATCTGGAACTTTTTCAAGCTCTGCCAGGAAGCAGCATGATAAGAAATGGAGAATTCATCCTCCCTCAGGCAACACCACTGGGTATTCCTTGGAGCTGAGAGAGGTAAGAATTAGTCCCATTTAATGAAGGAGAAAGTGGAAAGTGGATGTCTCCTAGCCTGGGTCAATGCTCTAACTACTGCATTACAAGAAAAAAGCACTTCATAGAGCACTCAAACTGCTCTTCTAAATGGAAAGTGACAGATAGCACCTTATGAATATCTCAGGTTTTTCAGTGTGTATTTTACACACTCTGAAAATACCCTATTTTAGAAGCACTCTGAGCTTTCCCAGGACATCTGTCCTGAGAGAATCGGAACCACCCTCACCAGCTTCGATCCTGGTCCCATAACAGTTCGCTCTTGTCTGCAAATAACACTTCTGACCTCATTACAGTCATTGGCAGAAGTGAACTGCATGTAAACCATTGTGTATACAGCAATTGTAAACCTCACTGATTAAACTACTACCATTTGCCTTTGAAAAAAACAGAAAAAATAACTATCAAACTTCTTAAATGTTTACTTGTGTTTCTCAGAATGGAATATCTTCATGCAAAGAATCACATGGCTTATGAAAACACATGTGTGAAAATAAATAACCCTTTCTCCATCAGTATATAGCAATCATAAGGCCCAGTGACCACTGCCTTTTCCCATTTTCTTGAAATAGATCTTAAATTAGACTTGAGTTGACCAAAGTTTTTCAGTTTTTTATAAACCTCATTTCATGTGGCATAAGATTAATTTTTTGTAATTAAAAAATAAAGAGAAATTATTAAATCAGATTTACAGAATACTTTTGACAAGATTTGTTACATGACATTTTAAAACAGGTAAGAAGGTGAGCCAGCAGGGTAAAGCAAAGAACTGGATAAAAGAGTGGGAAAAATAGGATTAAATATTAATTTTTCAATACGGTAAGGAGTTAACAATCAACTTCCCTGGGTTTTGCAGAGCTCAGTCTATACAGTAATTATCATCACAGGTGATGAGTGATGAGCTAGAAAAAGGTGAAGGTGGTAGGAAGATAGAAGAAGAAAGAAAAAAGTACACAGGCATACCTGACATGAACAGTTATTTTGCCCAAACTATTTCTGATTTTTTTCACAATTGCAGTGTCAAATGTAGACTAGATCAGTCTGGAAAAAATGTCTGAAGAACTAGACTGTCAAACAGTTGATATAGCTGTTCTTTCCAGTAAACCTGTAGTTAGAATATGACCTAGGGAGATGAAATACTCTAATTATTCTATTTCCCTTACAGAAAGTCCAATAATGTGAATACTCTAACTTTCAGGTTTAAAGGGTATCTATCTCAGCAAAAGGTGAACTGTTGGAAGCTGAAGAGTAACACCTCCATTGACACCGCTCCATCTTGTGTCAGGAAGCATGCTCTGATGTCTGCATTTCAGCTACCAGACTGCAACAGATTTAAATTCTTATCCCAGGAGCTTAAAATAAAAGTAGAACAGGACCCACAAGAGAATTCAAATCTGGGCACAAGATTGTCTTGGTTTGCCTTATAACTAGATGGTTAGAGTCACCATAGTCTATGGGCACAAAAGCCTCTTCTCCACATCTTAGATGGGCACTCAATCTATTGGGCTGTTGGAGAGTGATGGGGCTGTCACCTCTCCCAGCAGTTTTGGGTAGCCAATACTTTATTGATTTGACTCCTCAAACTATGTGAGCAGCAAAGTATTTCACCTGAGGTTTAGTAAGGGTATTGTCAAATACAGTAACCAGCTCAGCCTAGGTTTTCATTTGGGGAAGAAACAATGAAACATTTATATACTTGTTTAAATGCTAATCAGATTTTGTTTGGCAGCCAGACCAAAATATTAATTATTCTTACAGCCTTAGTCAAGGACAAAGAGCCTGTTGATGAGCTTCAGAGGGACTTCATCTTACATAAATGGGTTATTTAATGGCAAATGAAATTCTGTGCTGAAAAAAATAAAATAATAAAGCACGAGGAACTCTTAAATCACTTGTCAAACCTTGCAGCATTCAAGACTAACAGCAGTAGATGAAGAAAGGGACAAAGGCATCTCTGAAGACCTCTGCTCAATGTTCAGCTGCAGTAAAAATTCAAGTATAATATTAGCATGCACAAAGAATGAAATTGAGATATTTCAGATCATATTATAGTGCCTGTCTGTGCCTAATCCTGTATGATCTCATCTAATGTACTATGTGACATTAGTAGAATATGTCTCCAGAAGGACAATTCAAAACAAGGAGGGCTCAAAAAAATCAACAGGATTAATAAAGGACATAGAACATCCCATCATTGAAAAACATGACAAACCTTATGATAGTGTCAAGAAAACAAATGAGCCGACCCATGAAAATGAAGAAGTAGAACAAATGTGGATTAGGAACATCTGTTTTCCCTGACCCATGTTACAAAGAATAAAGGACATGACATGAGCCTACAATGCCCCTTTACACATTTTTTCAGAACTGGTAAAAAGAAATGCATTTTTTCACTTAACAGTCAATTAAATTTGAAATTTTTTTCCATAGAAAATTTATTTAAGATACCAAATTTAACAATATTCTCAAAGGAATGTGGACATATAAATGGCTGCTCGGACTACCCAGATACCAACATCTACAATAGCTTAGTTTTTTGGAGAGAGAAAATGACTGATAACAACTATTTGAAAGGACATATTTGTTCATAATTGCCTACTGCAAGTTTTCAAGATGTTCTTGTATGTAAGTCCTAATGCTGGATGTAAGGCTGCAACAAAACACTCCTAGATCTCATTTTCCTGGCCTTGTTCAGACAGACTTTTCTCTCATACTCATTTCTGAACTGTGGTGACTTTTACTTCTCTGAGAGTATAATCTAATTACACCTCTTACAGAATATCTCAGTGATGTTTTGTGAAAGTAATTAACTACATTCTCAACTTTTCCATATTCAGTCTTTAAGAAAACCAGCTATGGCTCATTATATGCCTTTTTCTCCCTTATCTTCTCTGGAAATCTGAGGGAACTATTATTTCCACTGATACACATCTAACTGTTGGTCACATTGCAAATGAGCAGAAGATAGCCACCATCTATTAAGCGAATAGCTAATTTTCATAAAGACCTTGGTATACATAATATTCATTAGAGCATGAATAAATCGCACATTTAACCATCCAGAAGAGAAGAACTTCTTTACCAACAAAACAGTGAACAGACCTGAAATATAAATAATGATATGGAATGTGAACATCTGGAAATATTTAATAGCCAGTGAGCTATCTTTTCCTCCTATCATCAGAGATATAAGAATATTATAGCATCACCCTGTCCAACCCCTACCATAAAATTAATTACCTTTGGACAGACCCCATTTAATTGCTCATAAAATTGATCTGACTTTCCAGCTTTTATAGCAACCTGTATGTCATCAACAAAAGTGCTTAGAATAAGTAAGACTTTTTTTCCATCTCTCTTATGTAATCACAAAATTAAAACTAAATGAATGTTCCAAGGCATTTTAGCACAAGCAGTAGATAGAATCATAGAAGCATAGAATCTAAGAATCATTTGGGTTGGAAGGAACCTTTAGAGGTCATCTAGTCCAACCCCCCTGAGATGAGCACGGACAGCTCCAACTAGATCAGGTTGCTCAGAGCCCCATCCAGCCTGACCCTGAATGCCTCCAGGGATGGGGCTTCCACCACCTCTCTGGGCAACCTGTTCCAGGGCTTCACTACCCTCATTGTAAAAAATTTTTTCCTTATGTCAAGTCTAAATCTACCCTCTTTTAGTTTAAAACCATTACCCCTTGTCCTGTCACAGCAGATCCTGCTAAAAAGTCTGTCCCCATCTCTCATATAGGCCCCCTTTAGGTATTGGAAGGCCGCAATGAGGTCACCTTGAAGCCTTCTCTTCTCCAGGCTGAACAACCCTAACTCTCTCAGCCTGTCTTCATAGGAGAGGTGCTCTGGCGCTCAGATCATTTTCGTTGCCCTCCTCTGG